>NW_027254818.1:0-164864 GCF_044704955.1 Pristiophorus japonicus | reverse complement strand
GATGTCATTGATGACCGAATTCAAGAATTTGAGATTGTGGCGAGCAATAAATCTGATTGGTCTCTTTAAACATCCAATCGGAGAGATACAGAACAATGGCAATTGACAACGCAGCTAATGAACCAATCACAATCGTTACCTTCACCCATCCCTCATTAGCATAAGGTTGTGGGCGGAGTGTGGGGCTGCCTATATAATGCGAGCCCGGAGCAGAATTTCCTTCATATCTGTGCCTGACTGAACAAGACGATGCCTGAGGAAAAGAAACCAGCTTCGAAAAAGGGTGCCAAGTCATCAAGAAAACACCACCGAAGGGCGGCAAGAAGCGCAGAAAGTCCAGAAAGGAGAGTTACTCCATCTACATCTACAAAGTGATGAAGCAGGTTCACCCCGACACCGGCATCTCCTCCAAGGCCATGGGCATCATGAACTCGTTTGTGAACGATATTTTCGAGCGCATTGCGGGTGAGGCTTCCCGCCTGGCCCATTACAACAAGCGCCGCACCATCAGTTCCCGGGAGATCCAGACCGCCGTGCGCCTGCTGCTGCCCGGGGAGCTGGCCAAGCACGCCGTGTCGGAAGGGACAAAGGCGGTTACCAAATACACCAGCTCCAAGTAAAACTCCGCTGTCCTGACAACAAACCCAAAACACAACGGCTCTTTTAAGAGCCACCCACAACATCATTGAAAGAGCTGCACAAACACATCACCCTTTAGACTGAATTTACTGTAATTATTTCCCGAACAAGTGTGTGTGTGTGAGAACCTTTGTAGTTCCAGCTGTAGATTTAGTTTTGAATTCTCATAAAAAGCTTCACTGACCGGCTTAACCTTGGCGTCGCTGGAATTTCCTGCAGTGAGTAAACTACAAACACGGTCCCTGGTCGCTTTCCCTTTGTTCTCAGACCCGTTCATTCACAGCGCCTACCGACGAATTTATTTTGGGGGGCGGGGAAACTCCGATTTCAGTCACATTCTCACTCAAGCCCTTTACACGTGTTTTTTTATTCCGTTGCGCTCAGTCCATTTATTAACCCGAGACTCCCCGCAGTGTAACAACCCAGAATGGGAGTTCTTAGAGACTAGAACAGGGACAGTTTGAACACCCTGTCCCTCTTCTCTTTTTACAGAAGGACTCTCAGTTCTGGTCTCACTACCACAGCAGCTCCTGTGAAAACAAGTTCACTTTTACAAAGATTGAGCTGGAATGTTACAGAATCAGTGGGGACTGAGTCCCGCCCGTTGCAGACAGTTTGAAACTGAAGCCGAATTTAATCCTGATTGTAACAGGCTGGAATTTGCAAGGGGAACATGGAATAAGACAAAAGGAAACAAAAAGTGTTTTGAAGTATTTGGCTAATGGTGAAGTTACTAACATAATCCGCAATTTTAACAATTATTGGCTGGATTTTTGAATTTAAAAAATCGTTAGATTCTGGCTGTTGAGAACCAGTAATTTCCACCCTCCTTTCATTGGTGGACCAAGCAGGCTGTGATTGGTCATCGGAAACGGCCAATGAAATCTACGACAGAGTGACCAATCACAAGTTCGCTCCCTGCATTCCTGCTGAAGTTATAAGAAGGGCAGATGTGGGAGGAGTTTTTCATTCTTCTGAGCCTGTGGATTGTGGAAATGTCTGGAAGAGGAAAAACCGGTGGTAAAGCTCGCGCCAAGGCCAAGTCTCGCTCCTCCCGGGCTGGACTGCAATTCCCTGTGGGCCGTGTTCACAGGCTCCTGCGAAAGGGGAACTACGCTCAGCGTGTGGGTGCCGGAGCCCCGGTCTACATGGCTGCTGTGCTCGAGTATCTGACCGCTGAAATCCTGGAGCTGGCCGGCAACGCTGCCCGCGACAACAAGAAGACCCGCATCATCCCCAGACACCTGCAGCTGGCCATCCGCAACGACGAGGAGCTCAACAAGTTGCTGGGAAAAGTGACCATCGCTCAGGGCGGGGTGCTGCCGAATATCCAGGCTGTGCTGCTGCCCAAGAAAAGCAACACTTCGTCCAAGACCAAGTAAAGCGGACAAGATTTAATCTAATAACCGAAAGGCTCTTTCCAGAGCCACCCACAGTATCGACGAAAGGGCTTGCTTACTGTCTTAATTCAGTCAGAGCCCTTTAATTCATGTACCGATAGATTGGCCTGTTTTAGACCTGTAAACATAGAAAATACGTGCAGGAGTAGGCCCTTCGAGCCTGCACCACCATTCAATAAGATCATGGCTGATTATTCCCTCAGTACCCCTTTCCTGCTTTCTCTCCATATCCCTTTAGCCATAAGGGCCACATCTAACTCCCTCTTGAATATTTATAACGAACTGGCATCAACAACTCTGCGGTAGGGAATTCCACAGGTTAACAATTCTGAGTGAATGAGTTTCTCCTCATCTCAGTCTTAAATGGCTTACCCCTTATCCGTATGCGGAAGCTTTCAGTTCCCAGTCTCTGCATTACGGTTCTCTGCTCACACATACACTCTTCCCGTTAACAGCGTATAATTGAACTACAGTTGTCACTCAACAATTGTATAAATACCGCCACCGGTTCTTTAAATATTCTTTAATCTGTCTGAAAACGAGAGAGTCGGCGATGATGAATTAATGTAGTAATAAAAGGGCCTAGTTTAATTCTGGTCTGGTTTGAGATAGTTTGAATGCTGGTTTTGTTCTCGGGAGCTCTGGCCGTTCCCGGGCTGTGTATTTCTCTGTTAAGCCGGGCAGTTTAGACCGCACTCAATCAGCGAGCGATGTACACATACAGGAACCGAGTCCATTGCAGTGCTTCCCAGATCTGCCTGCCCCCATTCTCCGGCAACACCGAATGGGGAAATCTGTGCTTTGCACCGGGGAACGAGGTCAGAGCGACGCAAAGCCGATGTCAGTTTCTGAAAATATTAAAAGGCTCATCAGTTAATCGTCAATAATTCCCATGTGAACCGAGCTGGTATATGAACACACGATCAGTAATCAGTCCCACACCCTCTGCCCGTTCCTACAATGGGTTAATGAACAACACGAAGCTCTGGTTACAGGAGATCGCAGCTCTTTCCTTTGCTGATTTGGTAGCTCTGAAAAGAGCCGTTGTTGCACTTGGTGCTGAAGCTTCGAGCCGAGGCAGGGGAAGTCTAGGCGCGCTCCCAGCGGATGCGGCGGGCCAACTGGATGTCTTTGGGCATGATGGTGACTCGCTTGGCGTGGATGGCGCATAGGTTGGTGTCCTCAAAGAGCCCCACCAGGTAAGCCTCGCTGGCCTCCTGCAGGGCCATGATGGCCGAGCTCTGGAAGCGCAGGTCGGTTTTGAAGTCTTGAGCGATCTCCCGCACCAGGCGCTGGAAGGGCAGTTTGCGGATCAGCAGCTCGGTGGATTTCTGGTAGCGGCGGATCTCCCTCAGAGCCACGGTGCCGGGTCGGTAGCGATGAGGCTTCTTCACTCGGCCCGTGGCCGGAGCACTCTTCCGGGCCGCTTTGGTCGCCAGCTGTTTGCGAGGAGCTTTCCCTCCGGTGGATTTGCGCGCTGTTTGCTTGGTCCTGGCCATTTTCTGAACGGATCTCAACACAATCTGGGATACACAGACTGTTAATGCAGAGCCTCCTCTTTGCCTCCATTTAAAGTGTGTGAGGGTCCTCACGGGGCTGTGATTGGCTGCAGCCTGACCGCCAATCAAGTTTGAACCAAACACCGAGAGTGAAAATGAAGGGCGGGGATTACTGGATCCTGATTGGCTGAACTGAAACTGACAGTTGGTCAATTTCAAAAAGCCCGCCAATTTCAGAATATCAACCAACAGAGATTAAATAAACTCTAATTTCCCGCCAGCAATTTAAGAATCCCGCTCTTTATAACGGCGATTGTGCCCCATTATAAGTCACCAATCCCATTCTGTCATATTCCGGTTTGAATTCTGTTCCATTCCCTGATCGGTCTATACCGGGCGGGAATAAATCCCCGGTCACTGCTTCCTGCAAACATAAAGTACCGCATCGATCCCGCCAGTGCCGTCCCATTTAACCGAATCTCACAGAAACCACACATGACAGGAATTATCTGTGAGGGGAGACTGTAATGTCTGGGACTGTGTATCCTGCCGGGTAGTTGTGACTGTCAGCCGGAGTTTTTGATCTCTCATATTTACAATAGTTGTAAAATATTTAATAATTCCCATATTCCTACAGCGACTACTCCAAAAGTACTTCATTGGTCTTGTTCACTGGATGTGTTCGGGAGGGAGTTGGATGTGGTCCTTGCGGCTGAGGGGGGGGGGGTCGGGGAGTGTGGAGGGGGGAGGTGCTGGGGTGGGAGATCAGCTGTGATCTTGTTGAATGGCGGTGCAGGCTCGAAGGGCCGAATGGCCTACTCCTGCACCTATTTTCTATGTCTTGAGACGTTCGGTGGTCGTGAAAGGCGCTATATAAATCCAAACCTTTCTTTTAAACAGCCGAAACCATTTCCCAACCAAACTGTCCGCGCTCCGATCCCCAGGTCGCTGCTCTCTCTGTGAATCGGTGGGTGGCTCTGAGAAGAGCCTTTGAGTTGTGTTTGGGGAAAAAGGGTCGAGTTATTCAGCCGCCGAATCCATAGAGAGTGCGGCTCTGCCGTTTCAGAGCGTACACCACATCCATGGCAGTGACCGTCTTGCGCTTGGCGTGCTCAGTGTATGTGACTGCATCCCTGATCACATTCTCCAGAAAAACCTTCAGCACCCCGCGGGTCTACTCGTAGATCAGGCCCGAGATCCGCTTGACACCGCCACGGCGAGCCAGGCGGCGGATTGCTGGTTTGGTGATGCCCTGGATGTTATCACGGAGCACTTTACGGTGCCGCTTGGCTTCGCCTTTACCCAGTCCTTTGCCTTCTTTGCCTCGACCATACATTATAACGACTCTTCACTTAAACTGCCGCTGAATGAGAAGTGAACTGCTGCCGGTTCCTTTTTATAGAGCCGGAGCCGACCTGACTGAGAAAGCGCAGAGTGAGAGAGGCTTTCTGCAGCCGCTAATTTCAAACCTGAAGCTTTTAAATAAAGTCCCGTTACAATTAACAATCGCGAATATTCCCGCCTATATACAGCCGCTTCCCTGTCAATCTCAGACCTTGTTCCATCTCCCCACACTTCCTCTCACAGACGGGTTCAGCAGTTTACAAACACCTTATTCCAGCTGATTTGGAGAATGTGGTGTTTTGGGTTTGAGTTGTGAGGCGGGGTATCTCCGCCAGTATCACCGTCTCACAGACTCTCCCCCTTACCATCTGTGAAATGACAATGACCAGGAACTGAGACTGGAGCCGAACACATTCCCAGTTACAGTGAGGCCCGGGCCGGACATCCCATTCTCTGAGTGTTTTATTGCAGACACTGGGGGAGGGGTGGGTGCAGCCAATGTCAGCGAGTCACCAGGGATCCTGGCTTCATGTTCAATGATTTCTGTCTGAAATCTGAGCCCGGCCCCGGGATAGGGAGCATTTGATTCGGGGATCAACTCTTTTCTGAGAGGCGTGGGTGGCTCTGAGAAGAGCCTTTGGGTTCAGATGTTTACAAGTTGCACTTTTTATTTACTTTTTGTGCGCTGCTTTCTTGGGTCTTGCTGATTTGGCCTTGGCCCTCGGTTTTTCCACCTTTTTGGCCGCCTTCACCTTTGCGCCCGAGGCCTTCTTGGGGCTCTTGGGCTTCGCCGCTGCCTTCGCTGTCTTTTTTACTGTTAACGCCTTCTTGGTGCTCGTTTTCTTGGCTGGAGATTTCTTGGCTGCTGTTTTTTTGGCCGGAGATTTCTTGGCTGCTGGTTTCTTGGTCGGAGATTTCTTGGCTGCTGGTTTCTTCGCTGGAGATTTCTTGGCTGCTGGTTTCTTGGCTGGAGATTTCTTGGCTGCTGGTTTCTTGGCTGGAGATTTCTTGGCTGCTGGTTTCTTCACCTTCCTTCCCACTTTCCCCTGGTTTTCCTTCTTAGCGACTTTGAAGGAGCCCGAGGCGCCCGTGCCCTTGGTCTGCACCAGGAAGCCATTTGTCACATTCCTCTTGATACTGAACCTGATCTGGGACCCGCGCTTCTCCACATCCACGCCTTTGGCCGCCAGAGCCTTCTTTATCGCAGCCAGGGACATCCCCTTGCGATCGCTGCCATCGGCCACAACCTTGAGGATCTGTTCGCCCAACGTGGGGCCGGCAGACTTGGAGCGGGGAGCCGCCTTCTTCTTCTTGCTGGGAGCCTTGGTTTGAGCGGCGGCGGCAGGAGGAGCCGTTTCGGCGGCTGCAGTGTCAGTCATGTCGGCGACTCTGTGGAAAATCTCTCTAACAGTCAGAGCTCGGTCAGAAATGAAACGGGAGGCGGCGGCACAGAGCAACTTAAAGGCAGCGAGCGGACGGGGCGGAGACATCCTGCTGTCAGCTCCCCGCCCCTCCAGCCTCTCTGTGTTTCTCTCTCATCATTAACTGTCCGATTCCAATTCAACCCGGGCCCTCCAGATTCCCAGACTGGCCTCTTTCTGTCCCGAATACCGGGATGTTTGCTGTCGAGAAAGTTTCATCCAAATTGAAGGCAGCAATTTGGATTTAAACCCGTTTTATTGCTGCACTGGTCGCGCTCTCTCACCCGATCGCGGACATTTTCTTCGTTTTTCGATTGAAATTTGAAATCACATCAAACTTGACGTTTAATTCCCACTTTAGACCTGAGCAGGGCAGCAGGGCGATCCTGTGACAGGGAAATCTTTGAATTTTACACAAGAGGAACTCTGGAATCCGGCGATGAGACGGACACACAAACACAATGGCATTAGTCTCACCGGCCCGCCCCTTTAACACACTCTCGCTCACACAATGTTCACATCTGTACATTCACAGCACAAACTATCCCAGATTTACAGCTCCCAGCACAGGGTATCCTCTCCGCTCGGCCTGTGCTGCCGATTCTCGGGGTTAGTTGTAGTTTCCTAGCTCAGTAAGTGTTAAACACTCTGAGGTCGGCGCTCCTCAGTGTCTGTTCCCCAGATTAAGGGGCAGGAGCCAATCACAGCAGTGGCTGGCTTAACCCATATATGCTGTTAAGTTATTACATTGTTCGCACGCAGAAATATGTTTGATTAACGTGAAAATAGAAATTATGAGTTCACCGCCCCTCCACCCTCTCTTTGTCTCTCTCTCTCCTCCGAAAATGAGGGACATATAACAGTAACTGGTGTCCTATCCATCCCATACTCACCATCCAGAGATGGCTATCAGAGGGAGCGACAGAGAGACAGACACAGAATCAGTCTTAAACTCCCTAACTGTGTCTCCATATTACTCTCAATAATCGTATCACACATTCATGTATAGCACCACCGAAAGAGAGAGAGACAGACACATTATCAGTCTTACACTTGGTATCAGTGTCTCCATATTACGCTCAGTAACAGTGCCACACCGTCATGTATAGCACCAGAGAGAGAAACAGAAACAGTATCATAGAAATATAAAAAATAGGTGCAGGAGTAGGCCATTCGGCCCTTCAAGCCTGCACCACCATTCAATATGATCATGGCTGATCATGCAACTTTACCCCATTCCTGCTTTCTCTCCATACCCCTTGATCCCTTTCGCCGTAAGGGCCATATCTAACTCCCTTTTGAATATATCTAACGAACTGGCCTCAACAAATTTCTGTGGTAGAAAATTCCACAGGTTCACAATTCTCTGAGTGAAGAAGTTTCTCCTCATCTCGGTCCTAAATGGCTTACCTCTTATTCTTAGACTGTGACCCCTGGTTCTGGACATCCCCAACATCGGGAACATTCTTCCTGCATCTAACCTGTCCAATCCCGTCAGAATTGTATATGTTTCTATGAGATCCCCTCTCATTCTTCTAAATTCCAGTGAATATAAGCCTAGTCTATCCAGTCTTTCTTCATATATCAGTCCTGCCATCCTGGAATCAATCTGGTGAACCTTCGCTGCACTCCCTCAATAGCAAGAATGTCCTTCCTCAGATTAGGAGACCAAAACTGTACACAATATTCCAGATGTGACCTCACCAAGGCCCTGTACAACTGCAGTAAGACCTCCCTGCTCCGAAAGTGTTGTACTCACAAGTGTTTCCACATCACGCGAAATAACAGTATCCCGCCTTCACAGACAGTACAAGAGAAAAGGATTGTAACAGAGACAGAGATGGGGGAGAGTGCTAAGCGAGAGATCGGAGAGATCGAGGCAGGACGGTGAGACACAGAAAGACTTACACAGTATCTGTCCCAGACTGACCTGTGAGGTCCGGTTTTATCCTGAAAGTCCCCATTGGGGAGACAGAAGATGCAGTCCCCTCTCTCACTGATATTGTACCACATACAGACACATTATTAATCCCACACTGCGGGACAGTGTCAGAGACTGAGAGAAACAAGGTCCCACATTTAACCCTCGCTTGCCTGTTGTACTCCCTGTAATCTTGCAGCTCAGGGCCGTTCGGTATTACTCTCAGTGACCGAGTGTTTCACTCTGATTCAACTAAACTGGGACAGTTTCTGTCAGATATTAACTCCTGCACAGTCCCAGCAAACACTACTACACCCCGTCCCTCCGATGTTTCGACAGGATTGTTTTGTGAAGACGGGCTCACGAAGAGAAAAACACACTGCACGGAATGATCCCAAATTGAGCATCTCAAAGGGGCAAGGTTCCCAGCTTTAAACATTCTCTGTCCTTGCCCCCCCAGGCCCAGTTCCTTTGCTCAGATTCTGATAAAAGTAAATTGGAAAAAGTTCACTTTGATTTTTAACGGCTGAATTATTGCAGCGAGCTGCGCGTGCGCGGATAAGCCCCGGCCCGTGGGTCGATTTCCAGTGAGCAGAAGAGCGCATGCGCCCTCCCCTCCCCCAGCCCTGCCTGTGAGCGCCATTCACTCAGTGAGCGGAAGAAGATGGTTTAAACAGCCGGGAATGGAGACACTGCGGCCCCGGGGTAAGGCAGCGAGCAGCAGCCTCCTTACAGCAGCACATCGCTTTGGGAGCGTGTCCGCAGATGGGCTCAGAGATCAGCACTGAGTCCGGGGGAAGTTCAGGGGGAGTCGGAGTCTGTGTGTAACAGGCGGAGTGGAGCAAGAACTGGTCTCAGTGCGTGGAGTGAGTGGGGGAAGGGAGAGGCCATTCTCGGGCTGTGTGTGGACAGCGTGTGTCCCGGGTAAGGGAGACAGAATGGGAAGGATCTGCTGTTTACAGTCATTGCTGCTTTCTCCCTGTAAACCAGTAGTGAACGTTCCTGCTTTAGTTCCAGTCTCACCGTGTTTGTTGTCATTGGACAGCGAGCAGTGGAAGCAGAGCCGGACACTGAGGATTTATACAAGGAGCATCTATTGCAGGCACTGGGTGAGAAACGTGAAGGACATGTTTTAAATGGCGGCTCTTTTTTTTGGTTGAACGGTTAGTGCCCTGGGAGAGGGAAGTAGCAATCTGAGCTGTGTAAAAGTCCGTGCCCCATCGGGTCGTCCCATTCCTGAAGCAGGGCAGGGGTTGGGTTATATCTGGATGTCAGTAAATTGCTGTAAATCTGCCCAACACACTTGGTGTGCAGAAGCCGAGTGCTGCAGTACTGCAGTGGAGTCAGACACTGACACTGTTTGTATCGCTGGCTTCCCTTTGTGAATGTTCATAATGAATATTAATTGAACGATTACATTCATCACTTTAGTCTTTTCTACCTCTCCTGTTCTTGAATGATCAGAGATACCTTTTCTTCCTACAGGCAAGGAATTGAAGGAACCGGAACAAATGTGAAGTTTCCTCCACCTGAGACATAAGGAACAGTGCAACCAGCTCCTTCTCTCACACAGTAGGTACCGATCACAGTGTGCGGATACACAGACAGGTTATCCGAATTAAACATGTTTGTGGTGCTGAATAGCCTCCTCCTATTCCTGTGTAACAGGCCTGAGGGGGCTGATGACCACCTCCTGTTCCTAATTTAACAGACTGAAGATACTGAGTTGCCTTCTCCAGTTCCTAATGTAATAAACACGAGGGTCTTAATGGCCTCCTCCTATCCATATGTAACAAACTCTAGGGGCAGAATGACCTTCCCCGGTACCTTGTATTGGGTTAGAATGGGATGAATGGCCTCCTTTAGTTCTTATGTAACAGGTTCCAGGGGCTGAATAGCCTCCTCCAGTTCCGATGTAACAAGCTTGAGAGGCTGAATGCATTCCTCCTGTACCCATGAAACAATCCCATGGGGATGATTGCCCTTGTCCTATTCCTAATGTAACAGACCCGAGGGGCAGAATTGTGTCATCCTATTGCTTTTTAACTCCAGTTGCTGAATGGCCCTCTCCAGTTCCTAATGTAATAGGCTCGAGGAGCTGAATGGCCTCCTCCTCTTCCTATATAACATTCTCAATGGGTTGAATGGCCTTCTCCTTCTCCTATGTAACAGGTTCAAAGGGCTGAATGGCCTGCTCATGATCTGAATTAAACATGCTTGGGGGCTGAATGTCTTCCCCCAGTTCCTATACAACATGCTCGAGGGGCTGAATGACCTCCTCCTGCTTCTATATAACATGCAGGAGGGGCTGAATGGCCTTCTCCAATTCCTCTGTAACAGGCTCGAGGGGCTGAATGGTCACATCCTGTTCCTGGTTAACAGTTCCGAGGGGTGGAATTGACCTACTCCTGTTCCTATGTAACAGACCCGAAGGACTGAGGGTCGTCTCCTGTTCCTAATGTAAGAAGCTCAAGAGGATGAAAAACGTTCTGCTGTTCCCATGTCACAGAATCAAAGGCTGAGTGGTCTGCTCGTGTTTCTAATGTTAGAGAGGCTGAATGACCTCCTCTTCTTCCCACATAACAGAATGGAAGGGCTGAATGGCATCCTCCTGATCCAATGTAACAGGCTCGAGGGAAAGAATAGCCTCATCCTGCTCCTGTCTAACAACATTCGGTGCTGAACAGCCACCTCCTGTTCCTGTGTAATAAGTTAAATGGGATGAGTGGCCTTCTCCAGTTGCAATATAACATGTGCGACTGGCTTATTGGCCTCTTCCAGTTCCTATAACATTCTCGGTGGTCTGAATGGCCTACTCCTGTTCCGATGTGAAAGGCTCCAGAGGATGGATGGCCTCCTCTATTCCTGTGTAACAGTATCCAGTCGATGCATCGCCTCCACCAATTCCTTTATAGCAAGGCTGTGGTTCTGAATGCCCACCTCCTGTACCTATGCAACAATCTCGAGGGATTGAATGGCTGCCTATTCATTTGTAACAGGTTCGAGCAGCTGAATGGCATCCATCTATTCCTGTAAAGCAGATTCCAAGGCTGAAAGGCCTACTCCAGTTTCTAATGTAACAGAGTCGAGGGGCAGAATGGCTTACTGTTCCTATGTAACAGGCTCGAGGGACTGAATGGCCTCCCCCTCTTCCTTATGTAACAGGCTCGAGAGACTGAATGGCCTCCCTCTGTTCCTTATGTAAAAGGCTCGAGGGACTGAATGGCCTCCTCCAGTTCCAATGTAACAGACTCGTGGGACTGAATGGCCCCCCCCTTGTTCCTTATGTAACAGGCTCGAGAGATTGAATGGCCTCCCCCTGTTCCTTATGTAACAGGCTCGAGGGACTGAATGTCCTCCTCCTGTTCCTTATGTAACAGACTCAACGGGATGATTTGCCATGTGCTGAAAGGCCTCCGCAAGTTCCCAGATCCAGGGACTGTTCTTCCCCATTGTTTTGGAAATAGCATCGGGCAGTAAACAGGAGCTCAATGCTTCTTGCCCGCCAGCTCTCTGATCGGGCTCCTCGCGCTAATTATGTTTTCTCATCTCGCTTAAACGTCCCCAAATGTTGCTTTCTTTTCCATCACCTCTAGGGTTATTAGCCAAGTTTGTATCGAGCAAATCGTGATCTCACCAGTAACAGCACTTTCCCGACGGTTATCTACGAGGCTGCTTCTGACATTTTCTTCTGTGTAAATGTTAACCACCATAATTAACTGAAAAACTTCATTTCTACAGCAACAACAAACACTTGCATTTATGACAGATACAGAATGAATCCCACACTCACTCCCTGTACCATAGACTGACAGATACAGAATGAATCCCACACTCACTCAATGTACCAATGATACATAAAGTTTATATAATGTACTAATAGCTCGTCTCTACTCGAAATATTTCTGAATCGCATTCATCCAATATAATGAGAGAAAAAAATTCACAGATATAGGATAAAACACACTTTCACATACCAGAAGCTGACAGATACAGAATAAAACCAACGCTTACATACCAGAAACTGACAGATACAGAATAAATCCCACTCAGATACTAGAAACTGACAAGTTCAGAATAAAACCCACACTCACATACCAGAAACTAACAGGTACAGAGGAAACACACACTCACTTACCCCAGAATGAGAGATACAGAATGAATCCCACATTCACATACCAGAAACTAACAGGTACAGAGGAAACACACACTCACTTACCCCAGAATGAGAGATACAGAATGAATCCCACATTCACATTGCACAAACTGACATATAAAGGTAAAAATCCACACTCAGATACCAGAAACTGACACCCCACACATCTACCACAAACTGACGGTACAGAAAAAAAAAACACAATCACATCCCAGAAACTGGAGGTACATATTAATTCCTACACTCACACAGCAGTAACTGACCAGAACAGAATAAAACCCACATTCACATAGCAAAAACTGACAGGTACAGAATATAATCAACACCCAGATTCCAGAAACTGACAGGTACAGAATGCAATCCACACTTGGATACCAGAAAGTGACTGGTACAGATTAAAACCACAGTCACATATCAGAAACTGACAGGTACCGATTAAACACCATACTCCCATACCGGAATCTGATAGGTACAGAATAAAATCCATACTCCAATCCGAAAAACTGACAGATACTGGTCAATATCCACACTCACCTTCCAGAAGCTGATGATATAGGTTAAAGTACACACTCATATACCAGAAACTGACAGGTACAGAATAAAACCCATACTCACATATCAAAACTTGACGGGTGCACAATAAATCCCAACTCACATAGCAGAGACTGACAGGTACAGAATAAATCTCTCATTCACTTCACAAAAACTGACAGGTACAGAATAAAACACACACTCTGATACCAGAAACAGAGAGGTACAGAATAAATTCCACATTCACATAGCAGAAACTGACCGGTACAGTATGAAACCCACATCCATGTATCTGAACCATAATTTGCAAGTAAAACCCATACCCACCTGTTAGAAACTGACAGGGAAACACACACACCAGAGACTGACGGAACGAGTAGAACAGTTTAGTCGCTCTTACTCCAGTGTCAGGCTCTCACAATCGTTTTTTCAGTAATTCGGATGATAACTAACACGTTCTCAATGTGGCCCATTTAATTAGTGATAAAAGCAACTTGTGAAACAATCCCATTTTTTCTAATTTAATTTGTGACAAAAAGATGGTCTGAGCATGTGCTAAATACATGCTGCTCCTCCCCTCCCCACGCAGTGTTTAAACCGACGGCAAGGGCCCAGACGAGCTCCCCTCCCCCAGCTCTGTCAGTGGCTGCCGTTTCCTCTGTGCTCGGTTGATGATCGTTGAACACATCAGGGAGCGGAGATATCCCAGGCCCGAGTAAGGGAGCAAACAGCAGCCTCCTTACAGCAGCTCATCGCATTGGGACTGTGTCCACAGATGGGCTTTGTGTCGGGGTAAGTTCAGCGGTAGTCGGGGGCTGTCTGTAAGAGGCAGAGTGGAGGAGGACCTAGTTCAGGAACATGGAGTGAGTGGGGGAAGGGAGAGGCCATTCTTGAGCTGTGTGTGTACGGTGTAAGGTAACAGAGAAAGTAAATCACCTCGCTCTTTCCCCACATCAGTAGTGAATGTTCCTGATTCAGTTCCAATCTCAGTGTCTGTTCTTGGACAGTGAACAGTGGAAACACAGCCTGACAGTGAAGATGTGAGGAATTTCACAAAATGCATCTATTGCAGGCACCAGGAGAGGAGTGTGAAAGGAGACATTTCAATAATCGATTATTTTATTTCGGTGCGTTGAATTCTCCAGAACTCTGTGGCTGGTGATCGAGAGACACATTGTCGCTCCCTCAGATACATCAGCATCGAGTCACTGTGACATTCTGTTAATGAATAGGCCCTCCACTTGGTTTCAGTCGACAGAACAATTGTTGTACAGCCCAGGTACCTGTGGTTATATTCCAGGAAGCAATTCAGAATTTTGCAGGTAGTCCCATGGGAGTGGGAGATATAAACCTGGACTGTGCCAATCGGGTGATCCTATTCATGGACCAGTGCTGGGTTTGGGTTGTGTCTGGATGCTGATAACTTACTATAGAATCATCCTGCACACCTGGTGTTGTGAACCTGAGTGCCGCTGTACTGCAGTGAGGTCAGACAAGGACACTGTATCACAGATTCCTCTCTCCAGGTACTTTACTTTATTATACACAAACACATTAATTATAACTTTATTTTTATATTCTCTCCATCAACATTCAGGAAGGATAGAATAAAAGGAAAAGGAGGTGGGGTAGCATTGCTGGTTAAGGAGGAGATTAATGCAATAGTTAGGAAGGACATTAGCTTGGATGATGTGGAATCTATATGGTTAGAGCTGCAGAACACCAAAGGGCAAAAAACGTTAGTGGGAGTTGTGTACAGACCTCCAAACAGTAGTAGTGATGTTGGAGAGGGCATCAAACAGGAAATTAGGGGTGCATGCAATAAAGGTGCAGCAGTTATAATGGGTGACTTTAATATGCACATAGATTGGGCTAACCAAACTGGAAGCAATACGGTGGAGGAGGATATCCTGGAGTGCATAAGGGATGGTTTTCTAGAACAATATGTCGAGGAACCAACTTAGACTGGGTGTTTTGTAATGAGAGAGGATTAATTAGCAATCTCGTTGTGCGAGGCCCCTTGGGGAAGAGTGACCATAATATGGTGGAATTCTGCATTAGGATGGAGAATGAAACAGTTAATTCAGAGACCATGGTCCAGAACTTAAAGAAGGCTAACTTTGAAGGTATGAGGCATGAATTGGCTAGGATAGATTGGCGAATTATACTTAAGGGGTTGACTGTGGATGGGCAATGGCAGACATTTAGAGACCGCATGGATGAACTACAACAATTGTACATTCCTGTCTGGTGTAAAAATAAAAAAGGGAAGGTGGCTCAACCGTGGGTATCAAGGGAAATCAAGGATAGTATTAAAGCCAAGGAAGTGGCATACAAATTGGCCAGAAATAGCAGCGAACCCGGGGACTGGGAGAAATTTAGAACTCAGCAGAGGAGGACAAAGGGTTTGATTAGGGCAGGGAAAATGGAGTATGAGAAGAAGCTTGCAGGGAACATTAAGACGGATTGCAAAAGTTTCTGTAGATATGTAAAGAGAAAAAGGTTAGTAAAGACAAACGTAGGTCCCCTGCAGTCAGAATCAGGGGAAGTCATAACGGGGAACAAAGAAATGGCAGACCAATTGAACAAGTACTTTGGTTCGGTATTCACTAAGGAGGACACAAATAACCTTCAGGATATAAAAGGGGTCAGAGGGTCTAGTAAGGAGGAGGAACTGAGGGAAATCCTTATTAGTCGGGAAATTGTGTTGGGGAAATTGATGGGATTGAAGGCCGATAAATCCCCAGGGCCTGATGGACTGCATCCCAGAGTATTAAAGGAGGTGGCCTTGCAAATAGCGGATGCATTGACAGTCATTTTCCAACATTCCATTGACTCTGGATCAGTTCCTATTGAGTGGAGGGTAGCCAATGTAACCCCACTTTTTAAAAAAGGAGGGAGAGAGAAAACAGGGAATTATAGACCAGTCAGCCTGACATCGGTAGTGGGTAAAATGATGGAATCAATTATTAAGGATGTCATAGCAGTGCATTTGGAAAGAGGTGACATGATAGGTTCAAGTCAGCATGGATTTGTGAAAGGGAAATCATGCTTGACAAATCTTCTGGAATTTTTTGAGGATGTTTCCAGTAGAGTGGACAAGGGAGAACCAGTTGATGTGGTGTATTTGGACTTTCAGAAGGGATTCGACAAGGTCCCACACAAGAGATTAATTGTGCAAAGTTAAAGCACATGGAATTGGGGATAGTGTGCTGGCATGGATTGAGAACTGGTTGTCAGACAGGAAGCAAAGAGTAGGAGTAAATGGGGTCTTTTCAGAATGGCAGGCAGTGACTAGTGGTGTACCGCAAGGTTCTGTGCTGGGGCCCCAGCTGTTTACACTGTACATTAATGATTATACGAGGGGATTAAATGTAGTATCTCCAAATTTGCGAATGATACTAAGTTGGGTGGCAGTGTGAGTTGCGAGGAGGATGCAATGAGGCTGCAGAGCGACTTGGATAGGCTAGGTGAGTGGGCAAATGCATGGCAGATGAAGTATAATGTGGATAAATGTGAGGTTATCCACTTTGGTGGTAAAAACAGAGAGACAGACTATTATCTGAATGGTGACAGATTAGGAAAAGGGGAGGTGCAATGAGACCTGGGTGTCATGGTACATCAGTCATTGAAGGTTGGCATGCAGGTACAGCAGGCGGTTAAGAAAGCAAATGGCATGTTGGCCTTCATAGCGAGGGGATTTGAGTACAGGGGTAGGGAGGTGTTGCTACAGTTGTACAGGGCCTTGGTGAGGCCACACCTGGAGTATTGTGTACAGTTTTGGTCTCCTAACCTGAGGAAGGACATTCTTGCTATTGAGGGAATGCAGCGAAGGTTCACCAGACTGATTCCCAGGATGGCAGGACTGACATATCAAGAAAGACTGGATCAACTGGGCTTGTATTCACTGGAGTTCAGAAGAATGAGAGGGGACCTCATAGAAACGTTTAAAATTCTGATGGGTTTAGACAGGTTAGATGCAGGAAGAATGTTCCCAATGTTGGGGAAGTCCAGAACCAGGGGACACAGTCTTAGGATAAGGGGTAAGCCATTTAGGACCGAGATGAGGAAAAACTTCTTCACCCAGAGAGTGGTGAACCTGTGGAATTCTCTACCACAGAAAGTTGTTGAGGCCAATTCACTAAATATATTCAAAAAGGAGTTAGATGTGGTCCTTACTGCTAGGGGGATCAAGGGGTATGGCGAGAATGCAGGAATGGGGTACTGAAGTTGCATGTTCAGCCATGAACTCATTGAATGGCGGTGCAGGCTAGAAGGGCCGAATGGCCTACTCCTGCACCTATTTTCTATGTTTCTATGTTTCTACCTGTCCATATCATAACTAATAGTGTTTTCCTATTATTATTCTCAGAGCAAAATACTTCACCAAGCCAGAATAAATTTGATCTTTCCTCAACCCGGAACACAAGGAACAGTGCAGGCAACTCCTTCTCACACACAGTAAGTACATTATCACTCACAGCGCAGAGAGACACAGAACTGACCTCAATCATATTGTCACAGGCAGCAGAAGCTGTCAGTCCCACAGTGATCCAAATTTCCACTGTTATATTATGAATCCCACAGTCACTTGGAGCAGTACAATAATGAGTTGTTTCAAAATCCAATCATAGCGCAGTGAAAGGCAGATCCAATTTCACTCCCTTACTCACACACACGAACAGATAGACACTGACACGGTGTCAATCCACACTGATGTCTGTACACTGACTCTCAAACCCAACAGCTAACATACAAGAGCAGAGAAACGGAGGTAATGGACTGAACCAAACCTCCTCCTGAGACAGTCAAAGAAAATCTCAAACTATCATCCGCCTACAGCAGGTGGAGAAGGAACTAAATCCAACAGTCACACAGAGCAAGAATAGCACAGTACAAGAGACTGTCAATTACATAATGAATCTCTCACTCACACACATCACCAGTCTAACAGATACATAATCAATCTCACACTCACACATCACCAGTCTAACAGATACATAATCAATCCCACACTCTCACACACCACCAGTCCAACAGATACATAATCAATCCCACACTCACACACATCACCAGTCGAACAGATACATAATCAATCCCACACTCACAAATAGTACCAGAGACTGAGATAAACATAATGATTCATACACTCAGACACATTGAATGACAGATTGAGAAAGAATCACAATCAACTCCAGTACCTGAGATTGACTGACTGACTGATAGTGAAACCTACACTCCCATACCAGGCACTTACAGCTACAGACAAATACTCACACACACATACCAGAGACAGATAGTTAGAGAGTGAACTCCAGTCACTCACCAGAAACTAACAGGTACAGAAAAAAACACACTTTTGCATTCCAGACACTGATAGTTACAGAGTAATACCCACACTCACATTCCAGAGACTGATATAGAGTAATACCCACACTCACATTCCAGAGACCGATATAGAGTAATACCCATACTCACATTCCAGAGACTGATAGATAGAGTAATACCCATACTCACATTCCAGAGACTGATAGATACAGAGTAATACCCAAACTCACATTCCAGAGACTGATAGATACAGAGTAATACCCAAACTCACATTCCAGAGACTGATACAGAGTAATACCCAAACTCACATTCCAGAGACTGATAGATACAGAGTAATACCCACACTCACATTCCAGAGACTGATAGATACAGAGTAATACCCAAACTCACATTCCAGAGACTGATAGATACAGAGTAATACCCACACTCACATTCCAGAGACTGATAGATACAGAGTAATACCCAAACTCACATTCCAGAGACTGATAGATAGAGTAATACCCACACTCACATTCCAGAGACTGATAGATACAGAGTAATACCCAAACTCACATTCCAGAGACTGATAGATACAGAGTAATACCCACACTCACATTCCAGAGACTGATAGATGCAGAGTAATACCCACACTCACATTCCAGAGACTGATAGATACAGAGTAATACCCACGCTCACATTCCAGAGACTGATAGATCGAGTAATACCCACACTCATGCCAGAGACTGACAAATACAGACTAAAAACCACACCCCCATAATAGAAACTTACAGGTACTGATTAAAACCCTTACTCAAATATCAGAAACAGATAGATACAGAATGAAACCCACACTCACTTCCCAGAGATGGACAGATACAGAATAAAACACATACCAGAGATTGACAGATAGATAGTAAAATCAACACTGACTTGAAAGTGACTGACTGATTCAATGTCAAACCCACAATACCACAGCTGTACCAGACACTTAAAGGCACAGAATGAAATCAACATTCATATAATAGCAACTGACGGATACAGAAAACATACACACATTAACATACCAGTGACAGACAGGTAGAATGTGGTAAACTCCACACTCACATAATAGAATATAACCCCATTCATAACAGAAACAGGCAGGTACAGATAAAAAGTGCCACATTCACACACAAGAGACTGACAGATACAGAGTGAAATCCACATTCACACACTTGAATAAAACACACATTCACATAACAGCAACTGACAGGAGGAAAATCTACATACACATCCCAGAGACTGACATTCACAGAATAATACCCACACTCACATACCATAGACTGATGGATACAGAGTAAATCCCATACTCATATACCATAGACTAACATACAGAGGAAAACCCACACTCACACCAAAGACTAATAGATACAGAGTGAAGATCACACTTACACCCAGATAATGACAGCTGTTGAGTAAAATCCACACTCTCATAAAAGTGAGTGACAGATAAAGAATAAAACGTACACTAACATCCCAGAGAGTGAAAGATACAGACAAAAATGTACATTCATGTTACCGAGATTGACACATACAAATAATACCCAAACCCATATACTGACAGATACAGAGAAAAACCCACACTCACATCCCAGAGACTGAGAGATAAAGAAAACGTTCACACACATATCCTCGATAGTGATAGATACAGACTAAAATATGCACTCCCTTACCAGAAACTAGGAGTTATTGTATTGATTAAAATCCTTACTCATATAACACAAGCTGACAGGTACAGTGTAAAACCCCACACTCCCTGTTATGTATTTAATCCCTTGTAACCTGCATCACACCTGTCCACCAGAGGGCCTACCTGTTCGAGTCCCAAGGGATCCCTGCATCCCTTGGGAGTACAGTATATAAGCAGGTCACCCATAAGGTGTCTGCACTCTGGAACTACAATAAACGAGCTAAGGTCACACTTGCTCATTACACACAGTACTCGGTCTGACCATTTATCATGAGTATAACAATTGGCGACGAGTTAACAAACCACGCGAAAATGCAAAGGACAGTCGGCAACCTGGAGAGGTTCTCGAAGGGGAATGATTGGGAAGCCTTCGTGGAGAGACCCGGCCAATACTTCGTAGTCATCGAGCTGGAAGGGGACGAGAATGCGACCAAACGAAGGGCGATCCTCCTAACCGTCTGTGGGGCCACTACCTATGGCCTCATAAAGAATCTCCTGGCCCCGGCTAAACCAACAGATAAATCCTACGAAGTACTGAGTCCGGGAGCACCTAAATCCTAAGGAAAGCGTTTTGATGGCGGGATATCTGTTCTACACATGTCAATGATTGGAGGGCCAGGAAGTGGCGAGCTACGTCGCCGAACTAAGGCGCCTTGCAGGACATTGTGAGTTTGAGGGATTCCTAGAACAAATGCGCAGAGACTTTTTTGTACTGGGCATCGGACATGAAACAATCCTTCACAAACTGTTGACTGTAGAAACTCCAAATGTGAGTAATGCCATAACAATAGCCCAAGCATTTATGTCCACCAGCGACAACACCAAGCAAATTTCGGCCAGTACTGTGCATAAAGTAACGTTGGTTTGAGCAGAAATGTACAGGGCAGAATGTACACGCCGGCTGCCGTGGCCTGACCTCAATTGACCCAGAGTCCGCCATCATCTGTTCATGTGAGGCAGTTAACACCCTGTTGGCGCTGCGGGGGTGATCATTGGCCCCATCAATGCCACTTTAAATACTATGCGTGCAATGGCTGCAGAACAATGGGACACCTCCAACGAACGTGCAGGCGAGCTGCAAACCCTGCGAACTAGAGGAAGATCGGTCCACAGTGGATCAGATGGAATTGGAAACTCGTACAGAGGAGGCAGAGTGTACGGGGGTATACATGTTCACGATGAAATGCCTACTAATAATGTTGAAAGTTGAACGGAACAGTATTCCAGTGTCTATGGAGCTGAACGCGGGGGCAAGTCAGCCCATAATGAGTAAAACGGCTTTCGACAGGCTGTGGGGGAAGAAGGCACACAGGCCCAAGCTCAGCCCCATTCACACGAAGTTAAGGATTTATACAATGGAACTAATCCGGTAATTGGCAGTGCTGAAGTCAAAGTCTCCTATGATGGAGCAGTACATGAACTCCCGCTATGGATTGTGCCCGGGGATGGCCCCATGTTATTTGGCAGAAGCTGGCTGGGGAAAATCCGCTGCCACTGGGATGACATTCGAAAGCTTTCGTCAGTTGACGACACCATATGTACACAGGTTCTAAGCAAGTTCCCATCATTATTTGAGCCAGGCATTGGAAGTTTCTCAGGGGTGAAAGTGCAGATCCATTTGGTTCCTGGTATGCGACCCATCCACCACAAGGCTCGGGTGGTACGTTACATGATGTGGAAATCCAGCTGGATAGGCTGCAACGCGAGGGCATCATCTCGCCGGTGGAGTTCAATGACTGAGCCAGTCCGATTGTTCCGGTACTCAAGGAGGATGGTATAGTTAGAATTTGTGGTGACGATAAAGTAACAATTAACCATTTTTCGCTGCAGGACCAGTACCCGCTACCCAAGGCAGACAATCTATTTGCAACCCTGGCTGGAGGAAAGATGTTCCCCAAGCTGGACCTGACCTCAACCTACATGACTCAAGAGCTGAAGGAGTCTTCGAAAGGCCTCACCTGCATCAACATGCACAAAGGTCTATTTATTTACAACCGGTGCCCGTTCGGGATTTGGTCGGATGCAGCGATTTTCCAGCGAAACATGGAAAGCCTGCTAAAGTCGGTTCCTTGTACATTGGTCTTCCAGGACGACATATTGGTTACAGGTCGGGACACCATGGAGCACTTGAAGAACCTGGAGGAGGTTGTTAGTCGGTTGGATCGCATGGGGCTCAGGTTGAAACGCTCGAAGTGTGTTTTCCTGGCACAGGACGTTGAATTTTTAGGAAGAAGGATTGCAGCAGACGGCATCAGACCCACCGACTCCAAGACGGAGGCCATCAAGAACGCGCCGTGACCACGAAATGTGACGGAACTGCAGACGTTTCTGGGACACCTCAACTACTTAAACAATTTCCTACCTGGGTTAAGCACCCTACTAGAACCCCTGCATGCGCTACTGTGCAAGGGAGATGACTGGGTATGGGGGAATTCACAAGAGGCTGCCTTTAAGAAAGCCAGAACTTTACTGTGTTTTAACAAACTGCTTGTCCTGTATAACCCATGTAAACGATGTGTGTTAGCTTGCGATGTGTCGTCATACGGGGTTGGGTGTGTATTACAACAGCCTAATGAATCGGGAATTTTACAACCGGTTGCGTATGCATCCAGGAGTTTGTCCAAGGCCAAAAGGGCCTACAGTTGAAAAAGAGGCTCTGGCGTGTGTGTACGGGGTAAAGAAAATGCACCAGTACTAGCTTGGCCTAAGTTCGAACTTGAAACAGACCACAAGCCGCTCATATCGCTATTCTCAGAGAGCAAATTGATAACAATGCCTCTGCAAACATCCAAAGATGGTTGCTCACACTGTCGGCATACAACTATGTAATTCGCCACACACCGGGCACAGAGAACTGCGCAGATGCTCTCAGTCGGCTACCATTGCCCACCACCGGGGTGGAAATGGCGCAGCTAACAGACTTGCTCATGGTCATGGAGGCATTTGAGAATGAGAAATGCCCCGTTACGGACCACCAGATCAGGACCTGGACCAGCCAGGATCCTTTACTGGCCCTGGTTAACAAAAACTGCGTCCTCCATGGGAGCTGGTCCAGTGTCTCAATGGAGATGCAGGAAGCGATTAAGCCATTCCACAGATGCAAAGATGAGCTGTCCCTTCAGGGGGACTGTCTCTTGTGGGGCAATCGTGTGGTCTTGCCCAAGAAAGGCAGTGACACATTTATTGGGGAACTATACAGCACCCATGCGGGCATCGTGATGATGAAAGCCACAGCCAGATCCCATGTGTGGTGGCCGGGCATCGACTCGGATTTAGAGTCATGTGTACGCCAGTGCAATGCTTGCTCTGTTGAGCAATGCACCCAGAGAGGCACCGCTAAATCTATGGCCCTGGCCATCCAAACCGTGGTCGAGGATCCATGTAGATTATGCAGGCCCATTCCTAGCCAAATATTTTTGGTTGTCGTGGATGCTTACTCAAAATGGGTTGAATGTGCAATAATGTCTGGAAGCACGTCCACGGTCACCATTGAAAGTCTAAGAGCTATGTTTGCCACACACGGCCTGCCCGATGTCCTAGTTAGTGCTTCACAAGTGCCTAATTCAAAGAATTCATGACCTGCAATGGGGTCAAACATGTCACATCTGCGCCGTTCAAGCCCGGATCCAACGGCCAGGCAGAACAGGCAGTCCAGACCATCAAGCAAAGCTTGAAACGCATGTCGGAAGGCTCCCTGCAGACCCAGTTGTCCCGAGTACTGCTCAGCTACCGCACCAGATCCCACTCACTCAAAGGGATTCCCCCAGCCGAGCTGCTCATGAAAAGGGCACTTAAACAAGGCTCTCTCTGGTCCACCCTGATCTACATGATCATGTGGAGGACAAGCGGCATCAACAGAGTGTGTACCATGATCATGCAAACTTGTCAGGCGATATTGAGATCAACGATCCTGTGTTTGTGCTCAATTATGGACATGGGCCCAAATGGCTTGCTGGCATAGTCACAGCCAAAGAGGGGAGTAGGGTGTTTCAGGTCAACTGACCAATGGACAAATGCACAGAAAACACTTGGACCAAATTAAACTACGGTTCACAGACAGCTACGTACAATCCGAAGAAGACACCACCAACTTTGACCTTCCAACACACACACACAAGTGGCAACTGACATCACAGTTGACCACGGAACAGAACTCATCATCCCCAACAGTCCGGCAAGGCCGACTACCCAACAGCCCAATGAAGAACTGACCAACCCAACCACACCAGCATTTGTATCGAGACGATTGACAAGGGAGTGCAGAGCCCCAGATTGTCTCACCTTGTAAATAAGTGTAGTGTTGACTTCAGGGGGAGTGATGTTATGTGTTTAACCCCTTGTAACCTTGTAACCTGCATCACACCTGTCCACCAGAGGGCCTACCTGTTGGAGCCCAAGGGATCCCAGCATCCCTTGGGAGTACAGTATATAAGCAGGTCACCCACAAGGTGCCTGCATTCTGGAACTACAATAAAGGAGCTAAGGTCACACTTGCTCATTACACACAGTACTTGGTCTGACCAGTTATCATGAGTATAACACTCACATTCCTGAAACTGACAGGTACAGAGTAAAACCCACACTCACATTCCTGAAACTGACAGGTACAGAGAACATCATAAGAACATAAGAATTAGGAACAGGAGTAGGCCATCGAGCCCCTCGAGCCTGCTCCGCCATTCAACAAGATCATGGCTGATCTGGCCGTGGACTCAGCTCCACTTACCCGCCCGCTCCCCATAACCCTTAATTCCCTTATTGGTTAAAAATCTATCTATCTGTGATTTGAATACATTCAATGAGCTAGCCTCAACTGCTTCCTTGGGCAGAGAATTCCACAGATTCACAACTCTCTGCTGGAAGAAATTCCTTCTCAACTCGGTTTTAAATTGGCTCTCCCGTATTTTGAGGCTGTGCCCCCTAGTTCTAGTCTCCCCGACCAGTGGAAACAATCTCTCTGCCTCGATCTTGTCTATCCCTTTCATGATTTTAAATGTTTCTATAAGATCACTCCTCATCCTTCTGAACTCCAACGATTAAAAACCCAGTCTACTCAATCTATCATCATAAGGTAACCCTCTCATCACCGGAATCAGCCGAGTGAAACGTCTCTGTACCCCCTCCAAAGCCAGTATATCCTTCCTTAAGTAAGGTGACCAAAACTGCACGCAGTACTCCAGGTGCGGCCTCACCAATACCCTGTACAGTTGCAGCAGGACCTCCCTGCTTTTGTACTCCATCCCTCTCGCAATGAAGGCCAACATTCCATTCGCCTTCCTGATTACCTGCTGCACCTGCAAGCTAACTTTTTGGGATTCATGCACAAGGACCCCCAGGTCCCTCTGCACCTCAGCATGTTGTAATTTCTCCTCATTCAAATAATATTCCCTTTTACTGTGTTTTTTTTTTCCCCAAGGTGGATGACCTCACATTTTCTGACATTGTATTCCATCTGCCAAACCTTAGCCCATTCGCTTAACCTATCTAAATCTCTTTGCAGCCTCTCTGTGTCCCCTACCCAACCCGCTTTCCCACTAATCTTTGTGTCATCTGCAAATTTTGTTACACTACTCTCTGTCCCCTCTTCCAGGTCATCTATGTATATTGTAAACAGTTGTGGTCCCAGCACTGATCCCTGTGGCACACCAATAACCACCGATTTCCAACCCGAAAAGGACCCATTTATCCCGACTTTCTGCTTTCTGTTAGCCAGACAATTCTCTATCCATGCTAATACATTTCCTCTGACTCCGCGTACCTTTATCTTCTGCAGTAACCTTTTGAGTGGCACCTTATCGAATGTCTTTTGGAAATCTAAATACACCACATCCATCGGTACACCTCTATACACCATGCTTATTATATCCTCAAAGAATTCCAGTAAATTAATTAAACATGATTTTCCCTTCATGAATCCATGTTGCGTCTGCTTGATTGCACTATTTCTATCTAGATGTCCCGCTATTTCTTCCTTAATGATCGCTTCCCCACTACAGATGTTAAACTAACTGGCCTATAGTTACCTGCCTTTTTTCTGCCCCCCTTTTTAAACAGAGGCGTTACATTAGCTGCTTTCCAATCCGCTGGTACCTCCCCAGAGTCGAGAGAAGTTGGTAGATTATAACAAATGCATCTGCTATAACTTCAGCCATCTCTTTTAATACCCTGGGATGCATTTCATCAGGACCAGGGGACTTGTCTACCTTGAGTCCCATTAGCCTGTCCAGCACTACCCCCCTAGTGATAGTGATTATCTCAAGGTCCTCCCTTCCCACATTCCTGTAACCAGCAATTTGTGCCATGGTTTTTGTGTCTTCCACTGTGAAGACCGAAGCAAAATAATTGTTTAAGGTCTCAGCCATTTCCACATTCCCATTATTAAATCCCCCTTCTCGTCTTCTAAGGGACCAACATTTACTTTAGTCACTCTTTTCCATTTTATATATCGGTAAAAGCTTTTACTATCTGTTTTTATGTTTTGCGCAAGTTTACTTTCGTAATCTATCTTTCCTTTCTTTATTGCTTTCTTAGTCATTCTTTGCTGTCGTTTAAAATTTTCCCAATCTTCTAGTTGCCCACTATCCTTGGCCACCTTATACGCATTGGTTTTTAATTTGATACTCTCCTTTATTTCCTTGGTTATCCACGGCTGGTTATCCCTTCTCTTACTGCCCTTCTTTTTCACTGGAATATATTTTTGTTGCGCACTATGAAAGAGCTCCTTAAAAGTCCTCCACTGTTCCTCAATTGTGCCACCGTTTTGTCTGTGTTCCCAGTGTACTTTAGCCAACTCTGCCCTCATCCCACTGCAGCCCTCTTTGTTTAAGCATAGAACGCTCGTTTGAGACACTACTTCCTCTCCCTCAATCTGTATTATAAATTCAACCATACTGTGATCACTCATTCCGAGAGGATCTTTTACTCGGAGACCGTTTATTATTCCTGTCTCATTACACAGGACCAGATCTAAGATAGCTTGCTCCCTTGTAGGTTCTGTAACATACTGTTCTAATAAACAATCCCGTAAGCATTCTATGAATTCCTCCTCAAGGCTATCCCATGCGATTTGATTTGACCAATCGATATGTAGGTTAAAATCCCCCATGATTACTGCCGTTCCTTTTTCACATGCCTCCATTATTCCCTTGATTATTGTCCGCCCCACCGTGTAGTTATTATTTTGGGGCCTATAAACTACGCCCACCAGTGACTTTTTCCCCTTTCTATCTCTAATCTCCACCCATAATGATTCAATATTTTGTTCATTAGAGCCAATATCGTCTCTCACAACTGCCTTGATATTATCCTTTATTAACAGAGCTACCGCACCTCCTTTCCCTTCTTGTCTATCTTTCCGAATTGTCAGATACCCCTGTATGTTTAATTCCCAGTCTTGGCCACCCTGCAACCACGTTTCTATAATGGCCACCAAATCATACCCATTTGTAATGATTTGTGCCGTCAACTCATTTACTTTATTTCGAATGCTGCGTGCGTTTAGGTAGAGTGTTTTAATACGAGTTTTTAAACCATGATTTTTAGTTTTGACCCCTCCTGCAGCCCCTTTATATTCATACATATTGTCCCTTCCTATCACCTTGTGGTTTACACTTACCCCAGTGCTACTCTGCTCTGTTGCCTCCTGCCTTTTGCATTCTTTCTTGGGGTCCTGTTCATCTGAGCTCTCACCCACTCTAACTAGCTCAGAGCCCTCTCCTGGGTTCCGAATACTCCTCACATTGAGGCACCGAGCTTTCAGGCTTGCCTTTTTATTACACTTTGACCCTTTAGAATTTTGCTGTACAGCCGCCCTTTTTGTTTTTTGCCTTGGGTTTCTCTGCCTTCCACTTTTACTCATCTCCTTTCTGTCTTTTGCTTCTGTCTCCATTTTGTTTCCCTCTGTCTCCCTGCATTGGTTCCCATCCCCCTGCCATATTAGTTTACTCCTCCCCAACAGCACTAGCAAACACTCCCCCTAGGACATTGATTCCGGTCCTGCCTCGGTGCAGACCTTTCGGATTGTACTGGTCCCACCTCCCCCAGAACTGGTTCCAATGCCCCAGGAATTTGAATCCCTCCCTGCTGCACCACTGCTCAAGCCACGTATTCATCTGAGCTATCCTGCGATTCCTACTCTGAGTAGCACGTGGCACTGGTAGCAATCCCAAGATTACTACTTTTGAGGTTCTACTTTTTAATTTAGCTCCTAGCTCCTTAAATTTATCTCTTAGGACATCATCCCTTTTTTTTACCTATATCGTTGGTACCAATGTGCACCACGACAACTGGTTGTTCACCCTCCCTTTTCAGAATGTCCTGCACCCGCTCCGAGACATCCTTGACCCTTGCACCAGGGAGGCAACATACCATCCTGGAGTCTCGGTTGCGGCCACAGAAACGCCGATCTATTCCCCTTACAATTGAATCCCCTATCACTATCGCTCTCCCACTCTTTTTCCTGCCCTCCTGTGCAGCAGAGCCAGCCACGGTGCCATGAACTTGGCTGCTGCTGCCCTCCCCTGATGAGTCATCCCCCTCAACAGTACTCAAAGCGGTGTATCTGTTTTGCAGGGGGATGACCGCAGGGGACCCCTGCATTACCTTCCTTGTACTGCTCTTCCTGCTGGTCTTCCATTCCCTATCTGGCTGTGGACCTTTCACTGCGGTAAGACCAACTCGCTACATGTGCTACTCACGTCATTCTCAGCATTGTGGATACTCCAGAGTGAATCCACCCTCATCTCCAATTCCACAACGCAGTCCGTCAGGAGCTGGAGGCGGATACAGTTCCCGCACACGTAGTCGTCAGGGACACTGGAAGTGTCCCCGAGTTCCCACACAGTACAGGAGGAGCATATCACGTGACCGAGCTCTCCTGTCATGACTTAACACTTAGATACACTTAATTTGGCAACAACACTGTTAACAGGTTACTTACTGATATAAAAAAGAAAAAGAAAAGCTACTCACCAATCACTTACCCCTTTGGCTGTGACGTCACCTTTTGATTTCTTTCTACTTTTTTGCTTTATCTCCGTGCTGGAGCTGCACCAGTTGGGCCTTTTGTAGGCCTCACCAATGCCACGAACTCCCGCCTCCGATCTGCCGATGCCTCTCGCTGCCGCTGGGCCTTTTGTAGGCCTCACCAACGCCACGAACTCCCGCCTCCAACTCCCACGAACTCCCGCCTCCGAGTAAAACCTACTCCCACATTTCTGAAACTGACAGGTACAGAGTAAAACCCATACTCACATTCCTTAAACTGACAGGTACAGGACAAAACCCACACTCACATTCCTGAAACTGACAGATACAGAATAAAACCCACACTCATATACCAGAAACTGATGGATATAGAGTAAAACCCACACTCACATACCATAGACTGATGGATACAGAGTAAAACCCACACTCACACACCATAGACTGATGGATACAGAATAAAACCCATACTCACATACCAGAAACTGACAGATACAGAGTAAAACCCACACTCACATACCATAGACTGATGGATACAGAGTAAAACCCACACTCACATACCATAGACTGATGAATACAGAGTAAAACCCACACTCACACACCATAGATTGATGAATACAGAATAAAACCCACACTCACATACCATAGACTGACAGATACAGAGTAAAACCCACACTCACATACCATAGACTGATGGATATAGAGTAAAACCCACACTCACATACCATAGACTAACAGATACAGAGTAAAACCCACACTCACATACCATAGACTGATGGATATAGAGTAAAACCCACACTCACATACCACAGACTGACAGATACAGAATAAAATCCACACTCCGATATCTTAGACTGATAGGTACAGAATAAAATCCACTCTCGCAAACTAGAAACTGACAGATACAGAAATAAAACCCACACTCACATACCATAGACTGGCAGATACAGAGTAAAACCCACACTCACATACCATAGACTGACAGGTACAGAATAAAACCCACACTCACATACCAAAAACTGTTATATACAGAGTAAAATTCACACTCATAATCCATAGACAGAGATAGAGTAATACCCACACACAAATATCAGAAACAGACACAGGTAAAACCCACACTCACATATCAGAAAATGACAAGGACTGTGTAAATCCAACACTCACATACCAGAGAATGAAAGATACAGAATGAAACCTACACTCACTTACAAGCAATTGACAGGTACAGTGAAAACCTCCCTTCCATACCATAAACTTACAGGTATAAAGGAAAAGCCACATTCGCTAACCAGAGACTGACAGATACAGAATAAATACAACACTCACTGGTGGCCGTAGTCTATAGGCCCCCTAACAGTAACTAAACTGTTGGATGGAGTATAAATCAAGAAATAATGGAGGCTTGTAAAAAAGGAGCAGGAATATTCATGGGCAATTTTAATCTTCATTTGATTGAACAAATCAAATTGGCCAAGGTAGCCTTGATGAAGAATTCAGAGAGTGTATCCAGGATAGTTTCCTTGAACAGTACTTTGCGGAACCAACCAGGAAGCAGGCTATCTTAGATCTGGTACTCTGTAACGAGAACATAAAAACATAAGAAATAGGAGCAGGAGTAGGCCATTTGGTCCCTCTAGCTTGCTCCGCCATTTAATAAGAACATGGCTGATCTGATCATAGACTCACCTCTACATCCCTGCCTGCTAACCCTTTATTCCCTTATTACTCAAATATATGTCTACCTCCGCCTTAAATATATTTAATGGCCCAGCCATCACAGCTCTCTGGGACAGAGAATTTCACGGGTTTACAACCACCTAAGAGATTAAATTCCTCCCCATCTCAGTTTTAAATGGGCGATTCCTAATTCTGAGACTATGACCCCTAGTTCTAGTTTCCCCTATGAGTGGAAATAATCTCATTGTATCTACCTGTCCGAGCCCCCTCATCATCTTATATGTTTCAATAAGACCACCTCTCATTCTTCTGAACTTCAATGAGTATTGGCTCAACCTACTCAACCTCTCTTCATAAGTCAACCCTTCATCTCCGGAATCAACCTAGTGAACCTTCTCTGAACAGCCTCCAATGCAAGTATATCCTTTCTTAAATACGGAGACCAAAACTGTATGCAGTACTCCAGGTGTGGCCTCACCAATCCCTGTACAGTTGTAGCAGGACTTCTCTGCTTTTATACTCCATCCCCCTTGCAATAAAGGCCAACATTCCATTTGCCTTCCTGGTTACTTGCTGTACCTGCATACTAACTTTTTGTGTTTCATGCATTAGTACCCCCAGGTCCCTCTGTACTGCAGCACTTTGCAATTTTTCTCCATTTAAATAATAATTTGCTTTTTTATTTTCTCTGCCAAAGTGGACAACCTAACATTTTCCCACATTATACTCCATCTGCCAAATGTTTGCCCACTCACTTAGCCTGTCTATATCCCTTGCAAATGTTGTGTGTCCTCCTCACAACTTGCTTTCCCACCCATCTTTGTATCATCAGCAAACTTGGCTACAATACGCTCGGTCCCTTCATCCAAATCATTAGTATAGATTGTAAATAGTTGAGGCCCCAGCACCGATCCCTGTGGCATCCCACTAGTTACTGTTTGCCAACCGGAAAATGATCTATTTATCCCGACTCTCTGTTTTCTGTTAGTTAGCCAATCCTCTAGCCATATTACCCTCAACCCCGTGAACTTTTATCTTGTGCAGTCACCTTTTATGTGGCATCTTATCGAATGCCTTTTGGAAATCCAAATGCATCACATCCACTGGTTCCCCCTTATCCACTCTGCTCATTACATCCTCAAAGAACTCCAGCAAATTTGTCAAACATGATTTGCTATTCATAAAAACACATTGACTCTGCTTGACTGAATTATGCTTTTCCAAATGTCCTGCGACAGATGTTAGGCTAACTCATCTTGTAACACTGTTGTGAATCACCTTGGGACATTGTACTACATTAAAGGCGCTATATAAATAAAAATTATTATTATTACTATAAAGGAAAGCTGCGGGTTTGTGTGCTGCCTCAGAGATTAATCGAGATGCAGAGTGCATGCGTGACCATCTTTGGAAAAGAGCAAAGTGTGGGCGGGGCTACAGGGTCCCAGTGAACCCAGCCAGAGTCGGCACCTTCAGGGGAGGAGAGGGAGGGTAATCAGTGAGTGTAGAACTGAACCCAGCCAGTCAGTACCTTCAGGGGAGGAGAGGGAGGGGAACCAGTGAGTGTAGAACTGAACCCAGCCAGAGTCAGTACCTTCAGGGGAGGAGAGGGAGGGGAACCAGTGAGTGTGGAACTGAACCCAGCTAGAGTCAGCACCTTCAGGGGAGGAGAGGGAGGGGAACCAGTGAGTGTGGAACTGAACCCAGCCAGAGTCAGTACCTTCAGGGGAGGAGAGGGAGGGGAACCAGTGAGTGTGGAACTGAACCCAGCCAGAGTCCGCACCTTCAGGGGAGGAGAGGGAGGGGAAGCAGTGAGTATAGAACTGAACCCAGCCAGAGTCAGTACCTTCAGGGGAGGAGAGGGAGGGGAACCAGTGAGTGTGGAACTGAACCCAGACAGAGTTGGTGGTGAAAACTGGGATTGGAGCACAAGCTGTCTTCAGACGTGCGATGTGTTTGAATTTCAGCACAGGGAGGACGGAGAGTGTATGGGATGGGGATTTACAGCTTTGGAGGAACAAGAGAGGCAAGAATGTTCCATGGATTCTACAATTGTCTGTTCTGAATTTCTGTCCTGTACTTGCAGTAATGGTTTTTGTAAACTCCTTTTCCAGGTTATTAGAAGGGCAGGATTTGCAGACGGGAAACTCAAACGAAATATCACGTCAAGATCTGACCGAATCACTCGATTCCTCACCACGAGTATATCATCGGCCTTTGAATGTGGAAGGAGAAATATTTGTCTGTTCTGTCTGTGGGAAAAGATTTCAAATATCAGTGTGACTGGAAAAGCATCGAGACACACACACCCGAGTGAGAGTGTTCCAGTGCACTGACTGTGGAAAGAGCTTTAACCAGTTACACAGCCTGAACAAACAAACACTGCGGGGAGAAACCGTACACGTGTTCTGTGTCTGGACGAAGCTTTAACTGATCATCCATCCTGGAGAGACATAAGGACACCCCCACCATGGAGAAACCGTGGGAATGTGGGGACTGTGGGAAGAGATTCAATTATCCATCACGGCTGGAAATTCATCGACGCAGTCACACTGGGGAGAGTTCGTTCACCTGTTGCGTGTGTGGGAAGGGATTCACTCATTCATCCCAGTTGTTGACACACCAGCGAGTTCACACTGAAGAGAGACCGTTCACTTGCTCTGTGTGTGGGAAGGGATTCACTCAGTCATCCAACCTGCTGAGACACCAGCGAGTTCACACTGGGGAGAGACCGTTCACCTGTTCTGATTGTGGGGAGGGATTCACTCGGTCATCCCACCTGCTGACACACCAGCGAGTTCACACTGGAGAGAGACCGTTCACTTGCTCTGAGTGTGGGAAGGGATTCAATCGGTCATCCAGCCTGCTGATGCACCAGCGAGTTCACACTGGGCAGAAGCCGTTCACCTGCTCTGTGTGTGGGGAGGGATTCACTTGGTCATCCCACCTGCTGAGACACCAGCGAGTTCACACTGGGGATAGACCGTTCACCTGCTTTGAGTGTGGGAAGGGATTCACTACCTCATCCAATCTGCTGGCACACCAGCGAGTTCATACTGGGGAGAGACCATTCACCTGCTCTGAGTGTGGGAAGGGATTCACTCGGTCATCCAACCTGCTTACACACCAGCGAGTTCACACTGGGGAGAGGCCGTTCACCTGCTCTGAGTGAGGGAAGGGATTCACTCAGTCATCCAACCTGCTGACACACCAGTGAGTTCACAAGTGACTGCAGGGTTTGGATTCTGCTGTTGTTGCTGCTGTTATTCACATCCGAATGAACTGTGTTCATTCTGTTAGTTGGTGTTTGTTTCTGCTGATGTTAATAAACCTTCAACTACGCTGGAGTTTAATATTTTGATATTTCAAAGAATATTATGTTGATATTTTATGTCTCCAAAATAAGAAGAGATTAATTGATGACCTGTTTCTGATGGCTCCATTTTTGATCGGGGCGGAGGAGCAGTGAGAGATCGGGGCCCAGGAGAGGCGAGGATTCTGGGCCCAGAAGAGGCGAGGCCCCAGGGCAGCATGGGCCAGCCCACACTGCGATCTATGGATAGTAGGAGCATATGTGTGCACTAGGTCCGTGCAGCAGAGTCTTGGTTAACCCTTGCCACTGGATCAAGACTTAGCTCTGTCAAGCCCATGTGGTGGCTGGTGTACAACGGCCACCCCACGTTAAAAGAATCCATGCACAGGCATCTTCCACCCTTCAGTATGGAGTTCAGGACCTAGATTGTCAGGTTCCTCATTGAAACACCTGTGAACTCATGTATTTTTGGTGTGGAAGTGGGTCATCCTCGATACGAGGAACGGCCTAATACTATACTACCATTTTTGAGCCTTTTCTCCTTTCTGACTCCAGATTATTTCAGTTCTCAGACCTTCGGTTACTCTCCGGGACAAGTCCCAGCTCCCCATACCTTCCAGAGTGCCTCTCCGAGTCTTGGTATCCAGGGAAGGTATCGGTAACAGCCCAGGATCACTAAACACAAAACCCAGTCTGTTAATCACTTTCAGCTACTGGACTTAGTGTGTGCCCCACAGCATCTCTCTCACCTTCGATGTGTGATTGGAGCATCACGCCTGCAAACCTGGGTTCAATTTAAATTTGAATCTACTCTAAGTGTATTTTTTAAAAAAATAATGGTTTAGAGTCAACAAGATGAACATGTAGCCACATCATGGCCCAATAAACCAGCTCTATATTCACAGGAGAAAGTCTGTTATCTAACTCCTCGAGTGATAGAGAAAGATTCCAACTCTAAGAACATCTAAAATCTGTTGTAAATATATTTCAAATACTGACTGGTACAACCTGTCTCTTTCTTTTCAATTGAAGTAAATAGAAGATGAGGAGGGGTTGGAGAGTAGGGGTGAGGGGGTTGGAGAGTGGTGGTGAAAGAGGAGTTAGGGTGAGAGGGGGTTATAGAGTAGGAGTGGAAGAGGAGTTGGGATGAGGGGGGTTCAGGAGTAGGGGTGAAAGAGGAATTGGGGGTGATGGGGGTTGGAGAGTTGGGGTAAAGGTGAATGGAGAGGAGTTGTAATGGAGCAGCCAATTTGTGCACAGCAAGATCCCACAAACAGCCATGTAATGATGACAAGATAATCTGTTCTGAGTGATCTTAATTGATGGATACACATTTGCCAAGACACCAGGGGAGAACTCCACCTGTTCTTCCTCAGAATCATGGCTGTGGGATCTTTTACGTCCAACTTAGGGACTCGATGGGGCATCGGTTCAATGTCTGATCTGAAAGACGCCACCTCTGACACTGCAGCGCTCCCTCTGTACTGGCACCTGGAGTCTCGGCCTAGATTATGTGCTCGGGTCTCTGGATTGGGAATTGAACCCTCGATCCTCTGACTCAGGGCCGAGAGTGCTACCACTGAGCCAAGACTGACATGGTCTGTTCCCTGTTCCCATTACACTAGACCGTGCCTGTGTTATTACACTAACCCCACCCATTCATACTGCAGTGGGCCCTAACTCTGTTATTAGACATTCGGCAAAGCATTTGCTAAAACAAAAAAACAACAAGAAATTACATTAATATAGCATCTTTAAATCAGTGAAATATCTCACTATCGGCGCTTAACAAGATCGATATCAATAAAAAGACATTGTTGAGACAGAGCCACAGAGAAAGATATCAGGACAGATTCCCAAAAGGTTGATCGAAGAGGTAGTTTTTAAGAAGAACCTTGAAAGAGGAGGTTGAGGTTTAGGGGGAATTCCAAAACTTAGAGCCTCGGCAGCTGAAGGCACGGCCGCCAATGGTGGAGCAATTAAAATCGGGGATGACCAAGAGGACAGATTTGGAAGAGCACAGGGAACTCGGAGGGTTGTGGGGCTGGAGGAGATAGAAATATAGAAAATAGGTGCAGGAGTAGGCCATTTGGCCCTTCGAGCCTGCACCACCATTCAATATGATCATGGTTGATCATGCACTTCAGTACCCCATTCCTGCTTTCTCTCCATACCCCTTGATCCCTTTAGCCGCGAGGGCCATATCTAACTCCCTTTTGAATATATCTAACGAACTAGCCTCAACAACTTTCTGTGGTAGAGAATTCCACATGCTCACAACTCTCTGAGTGAAGAAGTTTCTCCTCATCTCGGTCCTAAATGGCTTACCCCTTATCCTTAGACTGTGATCCCTGGTTCTGAACTTCCCCACGGGAACATTCTGCCTGCATCTAACCTGTCCAATCCTGTCAGAAATTTATATGTTTCCATGAGATCCCCTCTCATTCTTCTAAATTCCATTGAATATAAGCCTAGTCGATCCAGTCTTTCTTCATATGTCAGTCCTGTCATCCTGGGAATCAGTCTGGTGAACCTTCGCTGCACTCCCTCAATAGCAAGAATGTCCTTCCTCAGATTAGGAGTCCAAAACTGTACACAATATTCAAGGTGTGGCCTCACCAAGGCCCTGTACAACTGTAGTAAGACCTCCCTGCTCCTATACTCAAATCCTCTCGCTATGAAGGCCAACATACTATTTGCCTTCTTCACCGCCTGCTGTACTTGTATGCCAACTTTCAATGACTGATGTACCATGACACCCAGGTCTCGTTGCACCTTCCCTTTTACGAATCTGTTACCATTCAGATAATCTGCCTTCCTGTTTTTACCACCAAGGTGGATAACCTCATATTTATCTACATTATAGCGCATCTGCCATGTATTTGCCTACTCACCTAACCTGTCCAAGTCATTCTGCAGCCTCTTAGCATCCTCCTCACAGCTCACACTGCTACCCAATTAGTGTCATCTGCAAACTTGGAGATATTACATTCAATTCCTTCATCTAAATCATTAACGTATATTGTAAATAGCTGGGGTTCCAGCACTGAACCTTGCGGTACCCCACTAGTCACTGCCTGCCATTCTGAAAAGGACCCGTTTATTCCTACTTTTTGCTTCCTGTCTGCCATCCAGTTCTCTATCCACTTCAATACATTACCCCCAATACCATGTGTTTTAATTTTGCACACCAATCTCCTGTGTGAGACCTTGTCAAAAGCCTTTTGAAAGTCTAAATACACCACATCCACTGGGTTGCATTGTCTATTCTGCTAGATACATCCTCAAAAAATTCTATGAGATTTCCCTTTCATAAATCCATGCTGATTTGGACCGATCCTGCTTTCCAAATGCTCTGCTATTACATCTTTAATAATTGATTCCAACATTTTCCCCACCATCGATGTCAGGCTGACTAGTCTATAATTACCTGTTTTCTCTCTCCCTCCTTTTTTAAAAAGTGGAGTTACATTAGCTACCCTCCAGTCCATAGGAACTGATCCAGAGTCTATAGAATGTTGGAAAATGACCACCAATGCATCCACTAGTGATAGGGCCACTTCCTTAAGTACTCTGGTATGCAGACTGTCAGGCTCTGAGGATTTATCGCCCTTCAATCCCATCAATTTTCCTAACACAATTTGCTGACTAATAAGGATTTCCTTTAGTTCCTCCTCCTCGCTAGACCCTTGGTCCCCTAGTATTTCCGGAAGGTTATTTGTGTCTTCCTTAGTGACGACAGAACCAAAGCATTTGTTCAATGGTTTGCCATTTCTTTGTTCCCCATTATAAATTCACCTGATTCTGACTGTAAGGGACCCACAATTGTCTTCACTAATCTTACAATGATAGAGAGGCGAGGCCATGGAGAGTTTTGGACCCAAGGATTAGAATTTTAAAATCGAGGCATTGCTTAACTGGGAGCTAATGTAGGTCAGTGAGCACAGGGGTGATGGGTGAATGAGATTATAGCAATAGGGCCCTGACTTGCACACACTATTAGATGAGACCCAATCTTGGCTTGAGTGCACTAGATACTGGCTGTGTGATCAACACACTAGATCCAGCATTGTGTTCAGTATAACACTAGAGTCTGCCTCTGTTATTATTGGATCCAGCACTATCTTTTTTACTCTCACAGTGGGCCATGCATTTGCTGTTATTACTCTGGAGCCTGTCTCCACTCTTATTGTATGAGACCCTGTCTCTGGAATTGTACCACTGGACCCGGCCTCTGCTTTGATTGGAAAATAACCTGCCACTGTTATTCCAGTTCTAGTGCACACCTCTATTATTATAACTGTCTCTATTGTATTCTATAGAGTATGTTTCTGGTATTGTTAAAGTGTTAAAGGCTTCTGTTCATGTGACACTATCACCTCTTTCAGTTTTATTACAAAAAAACTTATTCAATTATTAAAGACTTATTTCTAGTGTAAAACGAGGCCTTGTCTCAGTTATCAATGCACCAGACCCTGTTTCAGTTTATATTACACTAGACCCTGTCTCTGTTTATATTACACTGGACCCTGTCTCTGTTTATATTACACTGGACCCTGTCTCTGTTTATATTACACTGCACCCTGTCTCTGTTTATATTACACTAGGTCCTGTCTCTGTTTATATTACACTAGATCCTGTCTCTGTTTATATTACACTGGACACTGTCTCTGTTTATATTACACTGGACCCTGTCTCTGTTTATATTACACTGGACCGTATCTCTGTGTATATTACACTAGATCTTGTCTCAGTTTATATTACACGAGACCCTGTCTCTGTTTATATTACACTAGACCCTGTCTCTGTTTATATTACATTAGACCCTGTCTCTGTTTATATTACACTAGACCCTGTCTCTGTTTATATTACACTAGACCCTGTCTCTGTTTATATTACACTAGGCCCTGTCTCTCTTTATACTGCACTCGACCCTGTCTCTGTTTATATTACACTAGACCCTGTCTCTGTTTATATTACACTAGACCCTGTCTCTGTTTATATTACACCAGACCCTGTCTCTGTTTATACTGCACTAGACCCTGTCTCTGTTTATACTGCACTAGACCCTGTCTCTGTTTATACTGCACTAGACCCTGTCTCTGTTTATATTACACTAGGCCCTGTCTCTGCTTGTACTGCACTAGACCCTGTCTCAGTTTATTGAACCTCGACCATGTCTTAGTTATTGCAGCACTAAACAACATCCACAAATATTGGAAATGGTTGGGGAGGAAACAGTGAAAGTTTAACAGTCAGGAAACAGAAGACAGGAGACAGAAATAGAGCAAATAGAGCAAATGAAGGACATAATCAATGAGAGAAAGACAGATTTATTAACCTCATGGCAGGTATAGATACAGCTTCACTTTTACCATCACTGGCACCAATCGTCACAGACCGGAGGTAAATCTCAGGAGCTTCTATGTGATGATGAGGTGATCACTGGACAATAAAGCTCAGAGACTGGTGGGTGGCTGCTCATTATCCTCGGTGTGATTTAATCCCCTTTCCCACTGAATACTGCGGACAGACATGGTCACCTTGGTAACAGAATGGTCAGTGTGACATCACTTTCTAAACAAGAGCACACAAGACAATGGGTTATCAATACATGTTGAAGATATTAAACATTCTGCAATTACTTTTTACATAAAAGTAAATAAAATAGTGGAAAATTATTGCTGAAGATAATTTATCTCTGTGGAATTGACTCGCAAACATTAAGAATGATGTGTTTTGTTTACACACACACACACACACACACACAAATTTAGAACACTGCAGTACTGACTGGCAAGGTCGCAAGTTCGATCCTTGATCTGGGCTGTTAGTTGATCTTAGCCAAGGCAGCAGTTCAGGGGCTATAATTGTCCTCAGTACCACTGGGCTAAATATGAGTAAAAATCAGCCACTGCAGATGCTCTTCATACCGATCCAGGGACCTCAACTGGGAAGTGTGTGGATGTCATTTGAGGACAGGATTTGAGGCTGTGATGCCTACCACAGTCAAAATCTTGCTGGCACTCACCGAGTCTATGGATAGCGAGGCACTGGAGGTTAACTAATGTCTGTGGAATTGCATCCCCCCAACACACACATACACACCCTCACACACCCCTCCACACAACATTACACACTCCGCCCCCACATACACACACCCCCACACACAGCCTTCTATACACCCACACACACATACACACACCTCCCCACACACACGCACACACATCATTACACCCCCTCACACCTACACACAAACCCCGTCACACACCCCTCCACACATTACACACTCCCCCCATACACCAACATACACCCCCACACACAGCCTCCTACACACCTCCCCACAAATACACACATCTCCCCACACACACACACATCTCCCCACACACACACACATCATTAAACCCCCTCACACATACACACACACACCCTCACACATCCCTCCACACATTACACACTCCCCCCACACACCCACAAACAGCCTGCTACAGACCCACACACACATACGCACGCCTCCCCACACACACACGCACACATCATTACACCCCCTCACACACACCTCCACACAACATTACACACTATAAACAGAGACAGGGTCTAGTTTAATTAAACAGAAACATGGTCTAGAGTAATATAAACAGAGACATGGTCTAGAGTAATATAAACAGATATGGTCTAGTTTAATATAAACAGAGACCGGGTCTAGTGTAATATAAACAGAGACCGGGTCTAGTGTAATATAAACAGAAACATGGTCTAGTGTAATATAAACAGAGGCAGAGTCTAGTTTAATATAAACTGAGACAGGATTTAGTGTAATATAAACAGAGACAGGGTCTAGTGTAATATAAACACAGACAGGGCCTAGTGTAATATAAACAGAGACAGGGTCTAGTTTAATATAAACTGAGACAGGTTCCAGTGTAATATAAACAGAGACAGGATGTAGTGTAATATGAACAGAGACAGAGTCCAGTATAATAAAAACAGAAACATGGTCTAATGTAATATAAACAGAGACTGGGTCAAGTGTAATATAAATAGAGACAGGGTCGAGTGTAATATAAACAGAAACATGGTCTGGTGTAATATAAATAAGAACAGGGTCTAGTTTAATATAAACTGAGACAGGTTCTAGTGTAATATAAACAGAGACAGAGTCATTGAAGGTTGGCATGCAAATACAGCAGGCGGTTAAGAAAGCAAATGGCATGTTGGCCTTCATAGCGAGGGGATTTGAGTACAGGGGCAGGGAGGTGTTACTACAGTTGTACAGGGCCTTGGTGAGGCCACACCTGGAGTATTGTGTACAGTTTTGGTCTCATAACTTGAGGAAGGACATTCTTGCTATTGAGGGAGTGCACCGAAGGTTCACCAGACTGATTCGCGGGATGGCGGGACTTACATATCAAGAAAGACTGGATCAACTGGGCTTGTATTCACTGGAGTTCAGAAGAATGAGAGGGGATCTCATAGGAACGTTTAAAATTCTGATGGGTTTAGACAGGTTAGATGCAGGAAGAATGTTCCCAATGTTGGGGAAGTCCAGAACCAGGGGTCACAGCCTAAGGATAAGGGGCAAGCCATTTAGGACCGAGATGAGGAGAAACTTCTTTATCCAGAGAGTGGTGAACCTGTGGAATTTTCTACCACAGAAAGTTGTTGAGGCCAATTCAATAAATATATTCAAAAAGGAGGTGGATGTAGTCCTTACTACGAGGGGGATCAAGGGGTATGACGAGAAAGCAGGAATGGGGTACTGAAGTTGCATGTTCAACCATGAACTCATTGAATGGCGGTGCAGGCTCGAAGGGCCGAATGGCCTACTCCTGCATCTATTTTCTATGTTTCTATGTTTCTATGGTCTAGTGTAATATAAACAGAGACAGCGCATAGTGTAATATAAACAGAGACAGCGTCTAGTGTAATAGAAACAGAGACAGCGTCTAGTGTAATAGAAACAGAGACGGGGTCTAGTGTAATATAAACAGAGTCGGGATCTAGTGTAATATAAACAGAGTCGGGTCTAGTGTAATATAAACAGAGACAGGGTCTAGTGTAATATAAACAGAGACAGGGTCTAGTGTAATATAAACAGAGACAGGGTCTAGTTTAATATAAACTGAGACAGGGTCTAGTGAAAATAAACAGAGACAGGGTCTAGTGTAATATAAACAGAGACAGGGTCTAGTGTAATATAAACAGAGACAGGGTTTAGTGTAACATAAACAGAAACATGGTCTAGTGTAATATAAACAGAGACGGGGTCGAGTGAAATATAAACAGAGTCGGGGTCTAGTGTATTATAAACAGAGACAGGGTCTAGTGTAATATAAAAAGAGACAGGGTTTAGTGTAATATAAACAGAGACAGGGCCTAGTGTAATATAAACAGAGACAGGGTCTAGTTTAATATAAACTGCGACAGGGTTTAGTGTAACATAAACAGAAACATGGTCTAGTGTAATATAAACAGAGACATGGTCTAGTTTAATATAAACAGAGACAGGGTTTAGTGTAATATAAACAGAGACAGGGTTTAGTGTAACATAAACAGAAACATGGTCTAGTGTAATATAAAGAGAGACAGGGTTTAGTGTAATATAAACAGAGACAGGGTCTAGTTTAATATAAACTAAGACAGGTTCTAGTGTAATATAAACAGAGACAGGGTTTAGTGTAATATTAAACAGAGACAGGGTTTAGTGTAACATAAACAGAAACATGGTCTAGTGCAATATAAACAGAGACAGAGTCTAGTTTAATATAAACTAAGACAGGTTCTAGTGTAATATAAAGAGAGACAGGGTCATTGAAGGTTGGCATGCAGGTACAGCAGGCGGTTAAGAAAGCAAATGGCATGTTGGTCTTCATAGCGAGGGGATTTGAGAACAGTGGCAGGGAGGTATTACTACAGTTGCACAGGGCCTTGGTGAGGCCACACCTGGAGCAATGTGTACAGTTTTGGTCTCATAACTTGAGGAAGGACATTCTTGCTATTGAGGGAGTGTAGCGAAGTTTCAGCAGACTGATTCCCGGAATGGCTGGACTGACATATCAAGTAAGACTGGATCAACTGGGCTTGTATTCACTGGAGTTCAGAAGAGTGAGAGGGGATCTCATAGAAACGTTTAAAATTCTGATGGGTTTAGACAGGTTAGATGCAGGAAGAATGTTCCCAATGTTGGGGAAGTCCAGAACCAGGGGTCACAGTCTAAGGATAAGGTGTAAGCCATTTAGGACCGAGATGTGGAAAAACGTCTTCACCCAGAGAGTGGTGAAACTGTGGAATTCTCTACCACAGAAAGTTGTTGAGGCCAATTCACTAAATATATTCAAAAATAAGTTAGATGTAGTCCTTACTACTAGGGGAATCAAGGGGTATGGCGAGAAAGCAGGAATGGGGTACTGAAGTTGCATGTTCAGCCATGAACTCATTCAATGGCAGTGCAGGCTCGAAGGGCCGAATGGCCTACTCCTGCACCTATTTTCTATGTTTCCACATTTCTATGTTTCTATGGTCTAGTGTAATATAAACAGAGACAGGGCCTAGTGTAATATAAACAGAGACAGGGTCTAGTGCAATATAAACAGGGACAGGGTCTAATGTAATATAAACACAGACAGGGTCTAGTGTAATATAAAAAGAGACAGGGTTTAGTGTAATATAAACAGAGACAGGGTGTAGTTTAATATAAACTGAGACGGTTCTCGTGTAATATAAACAGAGACAGGGCCTAGTGTAATATAAACAGAGACAGGGTCTAGTGTAATATAAACACAGAGACAGGGTCTAGTGTAATATAAACACAGAGACAGAGTCTAGTGTAATATAAACAGAGACAGGGTCTAGTGTAATATAAACAGAAACAGGGTCTAGTGTAATATAAACAGAGACAGGGTTTAGTGTAATATAAACAGAGACAGGGTTTACTGTAACATAAACAGAAACATGGTCTTGTGTAATATAAAGAGAGACAGGGTCTAGTGTAATATAAACAGAGACAGGGTCTAGTTTAATATAAACTGAGACAGGGTCATTGAAGGTTGGCATGCAGGTACAGCAGGCGGTTAAGAAAGCAAATGGCATGTTGGCCTTCATAGCGAGGGGATTTGAGAACAGGGGCAGGGAGGTATTACTACAGTTGCACAGGACCTTGGTGAGGCCACACCTGGAGCATTGTGTACAGTTTTGGTCTCATAACTTGAGGAAGGACATTTTTGCTATTGAGGGAGTGCAGCAAAGGTTCACCAGACTGATTCCCGGAATGGCTGGACTGACATATCAAGTAAGACTGCATCAACTGGGCTTGTATTCACTTGAGTTCAGAAGAATGAGAGGTGATCTCATAGAAACTTTTAAAATTCAGACGGGTTTAGACATGTTAGATGCAGGAAGAATGTCCCCAATGTTGCGGAAGTCCAGAACCAGGGGTCACAGTCTAAGGATAAGGGGTAAGCCATTTAGGACCGAGATGAGGAAAAACTTCTTCACCCAGAGAGTGGTGAAACTGTGGAATTCTCTACCATAGAAAGTTGTTAAGGCCAATTCACTAAATACATTCAAAAAGAAGTTAGATGTCATCCTTACTACTAGGGAGATCAAGGGGTATGGCAAGAAAGCAGGAATGGGGTACTGAAGTTGCATGTTCAGCCATGAACTCATTCAATGGCGGTGCAGGCTAGAAGGGCCGAATGGCCTACTCCTGCACCTATTTTCTATGTTTCCATATTTCTATGTTTCGATGGTCTAGTGTAATATAAACAGAGACAGGGCCTAGTGTAATATAAATAGAGACAGGGTCTAGTGCAATATAAACAGAGACAGGGTCCAGTGTACTATAAACAGAGATAGGGTCTAGTGTAATGTAAACAGAGACAGGACCTAGTGTAATATAAACAGAGACAGGGTCTAGTGTAATATAAACACAGACAGGTTTTAGTGTAATATAAGCACAGACAGGGTCTAGTGTAATATAAAAATAGACAGGGTTTAGTGTAATATAAACAGAGACAGGGTGTAGTTTAATATAAATTGAGACAGGTTCTCGTGTAATATAAACAGAGACAGGGCCTAGTGTAATATAAACAGAGACAGGGTCTAGTGTAATATAAACAGAGTCAGGGTCAAGTGTAATATGAACAGAGACAGGATCTAGTGTGATATAAACAGAGTCAGGGTCAAGTGTAATATAAAAATAGACAGGGTTTAGTGTAATATAAACTGAGACAGGGTGTAGTTTAATATAAACTGAGACAGGTTCTCGTGTAATATAAACAGAGACAGGACCTAGTGTAATATAAACAGAGACAGGGTCTAGTGTAATATAAACAGAGTCAGGGTCAAGTGTAATATGAACAGAGACAGGGTCTAGTGTAATATAAACAGAGTCAGGGTCTAGTGTAATATAAACACAGAGACAGGGTCTAATGTAATATAAACAGAGACAGGGTCTGGTTTAATATAAACAGAGACAGAATCTGGTGTAGTATAAACAGAGACAAGGTCTAGTGTAATATAAACAGATACAGGGTCTGGTGTAATATAAACAGAGACAGGGTCTGGTGTAATATAAACAGAGACAGGGTCTGGTGTAATATAAACAGAGACAGGGTCTGGTGTAATATAAACAGAGACTGGACCTAGTGTAATATAAACAGAGACAGGGTCTAGTGTAATATGAACAGAGACAGGGTCTAGTGTAATATAAACAGAGACAGGGTCTAGTGTAATATAAACAGAGACAGGACCTAGTATAATATAAACACAGAGACACGGTCTAATGTAATATAAACAAAGACAGGGTCTAGTGTAATATAAACACAGAGACAAGGTCTGGTGTAATATAAACAGAGACTGGACCTAGTGTAATATAAACAGAGACAGGGTCTAGTGTAATATGAACAGAGACAGGGTCTAGTTTAATATAAACAAGGACATGATGTCGTTATAGAATCACAGAATCTAAGAATGATACATTTCAGATTGTGTACATCGTGCCCACTGGTGCCTGTGTCGGCACTCATTTGAAAGACCTAACCAATTAGTCCCACTTCCCCTGCTCCTTCCCTATATCCCAATTAGTGCCAGTCCCCCTGCACTTTCCCAATATCTCTGCATTTTTTCCAATTCAAGTATTTCCCAATTCCCTGCTGAAACTTATTACTGAATCTGCTCCTGGCCCCCTTTCAGGCTGTGTATTCCAGATCATAACAGCTCATTGTGTATTTATTTCCTCATTTCGCCTCTGATTCTTGTGCTAGTTAAATCTGTGTCCTCTGGTTACAAACCCTACAGTCTCTGGAAACAATTTAAGAACATAAAAGCATAAGAACTGGAAGCAGGAGTACGCCATGCAGCACTTCGAGCCTGCTCCGTCACTCAATAACACCATGACCTCAACCTAATCCTCGACCTCAACTCCACTTTTCCACCTGTTCCCCATAATCCCGTGATTCCCCTGGAGTCTATAAATCTATCTATCTTAGCTTTGAATATACTCAATGACTCAACAGCCACAGTCCTTTCAGGTAGAGAATTCCAAAGATTCACAATCCTCTGAGTGAAGAAATTCCTCAACTCGGTCAGAAATGGCCTATCCCTTATCCTGAGACTATGCCCCCTAGTTCTAGACTCTCCGGCCAGGGGAAGTAACCTCTCAGTATCTACCCTGTCAATCCCCCTTATCAATGAGATCCCCTCTCATTCTTCTAAACTCGAGAGAGTATAATCTACTCAATCTCTGTGGTCTCACCAAAGCCCTGTACAATTGTAGTAAGATTTCCTTACTCTTGTACTCCAACCTCCTTGCAATAAAGGCCAATATGCCATTCACCTTCCTAATTGCTTGCTGTATCTGCATGCTAACTTTGAGCGTTTCCTGTACGAGGACACCCAAGCCTCTCTGAACATTTAACATTTTCTCACAATGTAAAATATTTGTTTTTCTGTCCTTCCAAATAAAGTGAATAACCTCACAGTTCCCCACATTATGCTCCATCTGTCTTATTGCCCACTCTCTTAACCTGTCCATATCCCTTTGCAGATGCTTTGTGTTCTCTTCACAGCTTACTGTCCCACCCATCCCTCGACACTGCTCCTGATACCTGGCACCTCTTGAACCACTGCATCAACATTGGGAACAAATGACTGGGTTGAGGCCCATCTTGGGTAAAAACATGAGGACCACTGTGCCTGTAGTGTGCATCATCTACAGTAGCAAGTCACCAAGGCTTCTTCAATCCCTATCACTGAGATATCAAGGACGAGGCACACTGTGTTTAAAAGAAAACTGATGCCGGTGGACACCAAGCGGGTGCGGGGCCTGGACGAATCCCAGTCGCCGCTGCTGTTTGAGAGGGCCGATGTGGGCACCAAGCTGGGGCCTGTACACCCCCGGGCGAACCGCCGCCGAGCCGAGGCCCGTGTTTGCGCGGGCCGGCCTGGTGAGCCAGGCGGACGGCTGGGTGTACTCCGACTGCGGGCGGAGCAAGGTGCTGTGCACCATGTATGGACCCCGCGAGAACGACAGGAAGGAGGAGCGCCGCATGAACGGGGCAACCCTGGGTTTTGAGTTCAGATTCGCCCCGTTCTCTTGTAGGAAGAGAGCCGCCTGGATCCACGGCAACTGGGGAAAAGAGAACTCGTCGATCATGGAGCAGAGTCTGCCGCCTGCCATCTGCCTTTGTGGATATCTGAACGGAATATATGGAATTAAGGACAGTAAAGTAAACGGGATATATGAAAATGTATAAGCAATGGAAGAATAGCTGGGAGAATGTCAGATTGCAAATAGTGCAACATCAGCATAGCTAACAGTCTGTCTCAAGGTTTCAAGTCACTACTCCTGCCAATGACATCTAATTGTAACATAAAATAAATCTGCAGAATTGCAAGGTCTCAGTTAGTAGTCACACCATTAGATTGAAACATTTAGAGGCAATGCTTGAGCTTTCAAGAAGAACATCTCATATAGATTGACTAATGAGTGGCTGAGTTAGACTGTCAATCCATTTGTATTTTGTTATCTGATTTCAAAACTGTATAACTGTTGACGCTTTACGATGTAACTTCACCTATCCGCAGGGAGTGTGTACGCTCTATCCAGAGAGTATATCTTCTGTCTGATAGGTCTTACTGGCCGGTAATAAAGACTGCTTTGTTCAAAGCACAAGAGGTATTCGACTCAGTAATTTTACTGAACCAGATTGAGGTAAAAGAATCCGGGAATTTACATTTGGTGTCAGAAGTGGGATCTCAACGGACGACTGCCGAAAACTTGCGAATTAAGAGCCAGACTAGCCTTGGACGAGACGAGGGGAAAGTGGCCACTGGAGTGAGTATGATTTCAATACTGCTCCAGTTTCCCCCGGTTTCAAAAGTCTGAGGAAAGTTTAGCCACTCGCTGGTTCTCAGGTAGTGTCTGAACAAGATCCAGGACAATCTGGTGAATACCTTTCAAACTTAGAATAGGGATAGAGATAGGGAAATTGCGCGATGACGCAAACCAAGCGGCGACTTGGAAAGATAGTTAGAGCTAGATAGGGATAGATGATCAATCATGGATCCAAAAAATTAATAGGAAAGAAAAGAGACTCTTGTGAATGTCTGTTTAAATGAGAAATGCTTCTGTGATTTTTACTGTGTAAAAAAAGCTGGGGAGTTGTGGTTTGTTTTATCTCAAACAGAATGCAAGTTTGTTTTAACCCTTCGTAGTGTTGTCCTGTATGTGGGAAGTTTAAGAGTGTGAACCTTATTGAATTACGTATATTCGGATGATAAGTTACGGAGCCAGGAAATGCACAAAGGATAGGTTTGTTAAAAAAAAAGAAAAAATTACATGGTCCCGGTGGTTAAAAAAAAAAGAAAAACTTGTTGAAAGAAAACATTCAGAGAAGGCACAGCAAAACAACTGAGATGGATTCAAAAGGATTTTTAAAAAAAAATTATATTAAATAACACGACCTTGAGGCTGGAACAATTGAGATAACGAAAAGCAGTCCACAGCCTACGTGCCAGACTTCTCTCTAGTTATACAAAAAAAAGAAATGTACTAATTGGTGCTAAAAAAAATGTCCTGAGATTTTAAATTATGAAAAAAATTCCACTGCAGTAAAAAAAATAAATCACTCCTGTCCAGTTGGCAGAAAAACTCCATTAAATTAGGGCTTTCATTGACTGATTGAATTTAAACTGCGCAGTAACGCGAAAGGATAGGGAAATTTGGAGACTGAAAGAAATTAATTGAGGCTCATAAGAAATCAAAATTAGAAAATTAGGCTCACAGGGAATAAAATGGGGATTTAAATAGAGGATAGGTGTTCAATTCAGGTACGACGTCGACCTTGTATATCACTTGGCCCGTCTAGGCTCTGATAGAATTTAAAAACCCGCAGCAACTCGGAAGGTAGGGCCGACGCGAACGCGCAGCGGCGCAGACGCGCAAACGACGCGAACGCGCAGCGACACTAACGCGTAGTGACGCAAACGTGCAGTGACGTAGACACGCAGTGACGCCGACGCGTAGTGACGCAGAGGCGCAGCAACGCGTATCGCGAAAGTCAGTGCTAATGTCAGTAAGTCTTAAGTGTTTAGAGTTTTAAGTATTGAAATCGTGCGGCGACGCGGGTAAGTGTTAGAAGTCTTTGTCTATTTTGTATTGAAATCGTGCGGCGACGTGAACCGCGCGGCGACGCGGGTAAGTGTTAGAAGTCCTTGTTTATCTTTTAAAGTTTTAAGTGTCTTAACTCGCGCGGCGACGTGAGCCACGGGTTGACGCGGATTGCGTGGCGACGTGAACTGCGAGGCAACGCGGATTGCGCGGCGACGTGAACTGCGGGGCGACGTGGGAGTTTTAAGTATCGCGCGGCGACGCGAACCGCGCGGCGACGCGGGTAAGTGTTAGCATTAGTAAAGTTTGTTTATTTGGAGTTAGTTAAAGTCAGTGTTAGTTTCTGTAAAGTCTGTGTCTATTTTTAAGTTTGTTTAAATTGCACGACGACACGAACGCGTAATGACACGGTAATACGAGGAGCAGCGTGAAAATGGGTAATCAGTTGGATAAAACAACGGATGCGGATAGTCCGCTACAAAAGCTATGTGAGGATTTCCCTGAAAGAGCTGATGACTTTAGAAAATTATCAGGAGCCCTGAATAAATTATTAGGGGATGACCAGTGGCCTCTAGGTGGCACTAGAAGCGTAGCGGTAGCAAAAAAAGCACAGGGATTAATTTGGAGAAGGGGACGAGGAAAAGGGGATAAAAATTTAATTGCAACCTGGCGACATTATTGTCAGAAATTAAAAGATGCATCACTTCTGTCAAGTTGGCAAACAAATGCTATTAAATTAGGACTTTCATTGACAGAGGGAACACATGTTAAAACTGTAGACGTCATAAAGAAAGAATGTGCGCACAAAAAAAAAACTTGCTAAGAGATCCTCTGGGACCTCTGAGAAAGGTATTGATCAACTACGAGTTAAAATGGCTGGCATTGTGTTAACCGAGGCTGATGATGAAATTGATGAGTGGCCACTGACTCAGCGCCCAACGGCGCCTCCCGCACCCCCTGGCCTCTTGCTCCAGTCCTCTTCCCAACACCCTCCACCTAACACTCCGGTAAAAAGAGGAGTTAAAAATAACCCCATACCACCAAAGCAACAAACCCGAACTGACTCCTCATCCTCTGATAGCGATTCGGATCCCCAGTTTACAAGCAATATAGCCGAAAGGACCAGATCTCACACTCGAAAGGGCAGAACTATATCTCGACATCACAAACAGTCCCGTAAATCTTCTAGTCAATCTACCAGTCCAAGTTGTGAAAGACATAGCAAACACCCCCGCCGATCGAGACGCAGAACTGTCAAGCAGTCAGACAGCTCTGAAACATCCTCCGGCCTAGAAATGATTTCCAAGATCCCAAAGTCCCGACACCAATTCCCTGTCAGACCAATGCCAAACCCTGATGCACAACAAGCTGCAGACCACCTCTCTATAGATGTCTGTGATCTTCAAACAACTATTTGATTGCTCACGCTATCCGGACAGATGGAAAGGGCAGTTAGATATTATTGGCAGGAAAAGAAAGGGGAGGGGGGAGGTGCGCCCCCAACCCGGGTCAAGACTGAATACGTGACTAGAAAGGAAGAGCCATCTCGGGAGGAAGGATCAATAGAACCGTAGTGTTGCATACAGGATTGGATGGATAAGCAAGGATACGGTTATACTAAACAACCAAACGGGCCGAGCCCTGCTAATAAACCTCCCTATTGTCCCCGGCATGGTATGGGAAGAGGCCGGGACTGGGTAAGAGGAATTGATTGTTTTAATTGTGGGCAGGAAGGACATTGGAATAAAAATTGCCCCTACTGTCAGCATGGAAAAGGAAGAGGAGGAAGAGGAGGGGGGCAAGGGGGGAGAGGAGGATCTTACACTAACTTCTCCCAGAAACAACCCCTTTGGTCAATTGTCCCCCGATTGACTACGCAGCTTGATTGTGCAGGGATCCTCCCCGGACGACGAACCCATTCTGAATGAGTGGCAACCCTTTTTGATAGATACGGGAGCCTTCATGTCTTCTGTACAATCAAAGCTTAAACTCCCTGCCTCTACTGAAACACAGGAACTTTCAGGATTCTTGGGACAAATCTCGACATTCCCAGTGTCAGAACTAGTTAAAGTGGGTTACCAAGAAGAATTGGTAGAACATCGATTTGTCATCACTACCAATCTGGACTGTAACTTGATGGCTAGAGACCTCCTTTGCAAATTCCAGTTGCATTTGGAGTGTGGAGATGATGCAATTATTGTAAAACAGGAAACCCTTAAGCGGCAGTATTATACCACTAGAACCCCTCAGTGGTGGTCTCTGGACCTGCCGTAGGCACCCTATCACGTGACCCTAGCATACGATCCCAGTGGAAAGAATCAGGACCTGCAGAACTTTTATCAGGATCATGAAGGGGAAGTGAAGGGAATTCTATTAAGGGCTAGAGTGACTGGACTGGAAAGAGAGGCAGATTTTGTGGAAGTGGATAAGAATCTGTGGAAACAGCCCCTAACAATGGCACCGCATATTGCTCGTGAAGTATTAGCCCCTCACCATGCTAAAGATTTGGGAGTTATGGTACGCAAGGCCATAGATGAGGCTGACCCTACCAGCCGGGATGTGCAAATTGTAAAACATGGCCGAACAGTCCAATTTCATGGGGACCCCGAGAAGGTCTTAAGGACTCTACAGCATCATACTGGCTCGGACATACCTGGCTATGTGGATCCTCATGTGTGGGCAGAGGACCCCTCCCAAGTGGGTTATACTCCCATTGATCCGATTGAGATCCCAGTGCAGGGCAATCACAGGCAATCCTAAACTGACCTTTCGGCACTGTACTGCAATTAATCCGGCCTGTTTTCTTACTGAGCCACCCCAAGATGAGGAAGAACCCAGTCATGATTGCTTATCTTTAATTTAAGAGGCCACATCAGTCAGGGAAGATTTAGTTGATGTACCAATGGAAGATCCAGACTGTATTCTTACTGAGCCAACCCAAGATGAGGAAGAACCCAGTCATGATTGTTTATGTATGTTGACGGAAGTACTTCTATTAATCCAGAAGATACACGAATCTCAGGATACGCCATAGTAAACCAGGAGAATCAGGTCTTGGAATCTGCCGCTTTTGAAACCGCCTATTCTGCTCAACAAGCTGAACTATTCGCCCTTACCCGAGCCTGTATCTTGGCCAAAGATCTCAAAGTCAATATCTATACCGACTCTAGGTATGCCTTTGGGGTGGCCCATGATTTCGGACAATTATGGAAAAATAGGGGATTCCTAACCTCACAGGGGAATGAGATATCTCATAAACAGCTAGTATCTGATTTGTTGCAAGCCCTCATGTTCCCCAAACACATTGCCATTGTCAAATGTACCGCCCATACTACCGGAAATTCTCTGGTTGATATAGGGAATCGTTGTCCTGACCAAGAGGCCAAACAGGCCTCTCGTGACCAACAGATGGTAGTGCCCAAAATTATGAGTCAGACTAAAAATCCTGCGAAGGATAAGTTATCCTCGGAAAAACCAATGCCAACCATCCAAGATGTTATAAAAGCACAGGAGGACGCTCCTGAAAAAGATAAACTGTTGTGGAAATATTATGCATGTACTTATGACAATGTTTCTAAACTCTGGACCACTCCCGCGGAACAGACTTGCATGTCTGACAAGTTGGCTCTATGAGTTATTGAATATATGCATTTTGCTACTCATTGTGGAGCAAGGACCACGAGTGACACACTTTTGGCTACTTGGGGGCAACCTAGACTCCAGGCGCTCACCCAGAACATCAGTAGTCGCTGCCTGGTTGGCCAGCAACATAATCCAGGGAAGGGAGTCCCCTGTGATTGGGGTAAACAGCCCCTATCCGAAGGTCCCTTTGAGACATTTCAGTTGGACTACATTGAGTTGCAAAAAGTTCAGTGTTACAAATATGTGTTAGTAATAGTAGATGTGTTTAGCAGATGGATTGAAGCCTACCCTAACCTGGACAATAAGACTCAGACTGTTGTTAAGGTGTTAATGAGGGAAATTGTTCCTAGATATGAGATCTCAGCTAGACTGATGACCACCTATGTTCTTTCTCTGACTCAGGCTCTGCGACTAGTTCACAACCAGGTTCAAGATGCTCACCTCGACCTCCCAGTTTTACCCGAATTGTCCCTCGTGGCACCAGGGAAGTATGGATTCGGAAGGGATTAGAGCCACAATGGGAGGGGCCTTTTTAGGTGTCACTCACTACCCCCACTGCAGCCAAGGTTGAGGGGAAAAGTGCCTGGGTTCACCTGCACCACTGCAAGCTCATCACCATTTAAACAAATTTTGCTGGTTAGTCTAATTCCTGTTTCTGTTCCAGATCTCCTCTTCCCCATAGCTGAACAAGGCAGTTGAAGGAGGATCAGTTTGAACTTTTACCCGTAAGACAGCCAAATACACTGACGGAGACCTGAAGAAGGGAAACGGGAAAACAGAACTCTTTTTATCAGCTAAATAATTTGGACTATTTATAAGATGAGACTGTGTCTGTATGCCACTGTCTGAATAATAGTGTTGATATATGACAGTTTTGGCGCACGGGAAGGAAGACAAAGGCGAGAGCTCCATGTAAACACCTTTTTGTATATATCTTACGTTTATGCGGAAAAAGGGCACTTCACTAGATGCTGGGTGTGTTCACATATCCCTATACATTCCAAAGGGGGAATTCCTTTGCGCACCGTTCCACTGACCCTAACTGAGACTGTTAGATGGATTCAAAGAAACGATATTGGAACAGGTAGCTAATCGCACTGCTGAGGCTCTGGAGGGCATCACAGCTGAAATGGTAGCGATAAGGACCGTAGCATTACAAAACCGAATGGCCCTCGATTACCTGTTAGCTGAGAAAGGGGGAACGTGTGCCCTGATAGGATCTGAATGTTGCACTTACATTCCTGATAGTTCAGAAAACATAACCCACCTTGCCGATCACATAAGGAGGGAGGTGAAGAAGTTATCCACACCAGCAAAAGAACTTAGCAGGTTTGATTGGTTTCTGGGTGGATCTTGGAGATCCTATCTAATACATGGGGCAATTGTTCTCATCATAATAATTACCTGCTATTTGATTGTTGGTTGCCTTAACCTCTGCTGTAAAGTAATGATGACAAGGTTAGCAGACCCTCTTGTGGTCAAGGGTTCCCGGGTTATGATCCAACAAACGAGAGAACTACTCAACAATGCAATACTCCTAGAATGATCCTAAATGTTATCATAGAATGATAAAAGGAGGGATGTGGATATCTGAACGGAATATATGGAATTAAGGACAGTAAAGTAAACGGGATATATGAAAATGTATAAGCCATGGAAGAATAGCTGGGAGAATGTCAGATTGCAAATAGTGCAACATCAGCATAGCTAACAGTCTGTCTCAAGGTTTCAAGTCACTACTCCTGCCAATGACATCTAATTGTAACATAAAATAAATCTGCAGAATTGCAAGGTCTCAGTTAGTAGTCGCACCATTAGATTGAAACATTTAGAGGCAATGCTTGAGCTTTCAAGAAGAACATCTCATATAGATTGACTAATGAGTGGCTGAGTTAGACTGTCAATCCATTTGTATTTTGTTATCTGATTTCAAAACTGTATAACTGTTGACGCTTTACGATGTAACTTCACCTATCCGTAGGGAGTGTGTACGCTCTATCCAGAGAGTATATCTTCTGTCTGATAGGTCTTACTGGCCGGTAATAAAGACTGCTTTGTTCAAAGCACAAGAGGTATTCGACTCAGTAATTTTACTGAACCAGATTGAGGTAAAAGAATCCGGGAATTTACATTTTCACAGGTACTCCAGGTCCCAGATTGAGGTGTACGTGATGGTCCTGGAGAACGATGGCTCCACCCTAGCAGCCGAGGCTGACCTGCACCTCCATGGTGGTGGGCTGCTCCTTGTTTGACATGGTGGTGGGCTGCTCCTTGAGGCAGTGCGGGGAAGTCTCCGTCCTGGACCCGACTGCAGCCGAGGAGTACAGCGCAGCCAGCACCCAGGGGGTGGATAACGGCAGCTTGACTGTGGTACTGCTGCCCACCCTCAATCGGATCTCGGGACTGGTGTCGAAGGGAGAGTGGGAGGAGGAGACGTCAGTGGAAGCGATCAAGGCTTATATTGAGGGCTGTCAGAAGCTTTACTCTGTTGGTCCAGCAGTGCCTAACCAGATAAATTAAGAGGAAACTCCCACAGCTTGTCAGTAAGGCTTAGATGAACTCTTATTCGTGGATGTTTCAGTAAATACTTTTCTAAAAAAAAAGCTGATTTATTTGACATTTATATAGATGATCAAACTATAGCCAAGTTACAGGGTTACTAACATTGACAGAAACAAATCGCAACTTCCAGAATGAACATAGTTCTGTCTTGGGTGTAATTAACAGCAGAATCCAACCCCTGCCATCAGTTGTGAACGTGTTGGTGTCTCAGGAGGTCGGATAACAGAGTGAATCCCTTCCCACACACGGAGCAAGGAAACGGCCTCTCCCCAGTGTGAACTTGCTTATTGTGTACCAGCAGGTGGGATGAGTGAGTGAACCTCTTCCCACATTTGGAGTAAGTGAACGGCCTCTCCCCAGTGTGAACTTGCTGGTGTCTCAGGAGCTCGGATGACCGAGTGAATCTGTTCCCACATTTGGAGCAATTGAATGGCCTCTCACCAGTGAGAATGCACTGGTGTTTCTGGAGACAGAGTAACAGAGCGAATCTCTTCCCACAGACAGAACAGCTGAATGGCCTCTCTCCAGTGTGAACTCGCTGGTGTATCAGAAGGGTGGATGACAGAGCAAATCCCTTCCCACATTCGGAGCAAGTGAACGGCCTCTCTTCAGTGTGAACTACCTTGTTGTGTGCCAACAGACCGGATGATTGAGTGAATCCTTTTCCACACACAGAGCACTTGAACGGCCTCTCCCCAGTGTGAACTCGCTGGTGTTTCTGGAGACTGGCTAGCAGAGTGAATCCCTTCCCATAGACAGAGCAGGTGAACGTTCTCTCCCCAGTGTGAACTCGTTTGTGGTTCAGCAAGTTGGATGACCGAGTGAATTCCTTCTCACACTCAGAGCAAGTGAACAGCCTCTCCTCAGGGTGAACTACCTTGTTGTGTGCCAACAGGCCGGATGACTGAGTGAATCCCTTTCCACACACAGAGCCGGTGAACAGCCTCTCCCCAGTGTGGATTCGCTGGTGTTTCTGGAGACCGGCTAGCAGAGTGAATCCTTTTCCACAGTCAGAGCAGGTGAACGGCCTCTCCCCAGTGTGAACTCGTTTGTGTGTCAGCAGGTTGGATAACTGAGAAAATCCCTTCTCACACACAGAACAGGTGAACGACCTCGCCCTAGTGTGAATTAGCTGGTGTCTCTGAAGGTTGGATGAATGAGTAAATCCCTTCCCACACACGGGGCAGGTGAAACTCCTCTCCCCGGTGTGAAATCGTCGATGAGTTTCCAGCTCAGACGGTGATCTGAGTCCCTTCCTACATTCCCACATTTCCATGGTTTCTCCGTGGTGCGGGTATCCTTGTGACCTTCCATGTTTGGAAGATCAGTTGAAGCCTCGTCCACACACAGAACACGTGTACAGTTTCTCCCCACTGTGAATGGTGCAATGTGTTTTCAGGCTGTGTAACTGGTTAAAACTCTTTCCAGTCAGTGCACTGGAACACTCTCACTTGGGTGTGTTTGTCTTGGTGGTTTTCCAGTCACACTGACGTTTGAAATCCTTTCCCACAGACAGAACAGACAAACATTTCTCCTTCCACAGTCAAAGGTTGATGATATTCAGGTCCTGATGAATCGAGTGACTCTGTCAGATCTTGATGTGCTATTTGGTTTGAGTTTCCCATCTGAAAATCCTCCCATTCTAATACCCTGTAAAAGGAGTTTACAAAAGTCATCACTGTACGTACAGGATAGAAATTCAGAACAGACAATTCTAGTTTCTATACAACGTTCCTTCACATGCCCAGGATCATTTAACCCAGTCTGTTAATTGCTTTCAGCTATTGGATTTAACGTGTGTTCCACAGCATCTCTCTCACCTTCGATGTGTGAATAAAGCATCACCTCTGCAAACCTAGTTTTAAATTTACTCAGCAAATGTATTCAACAGAAGATGAACAAATAAACAGATCATGGCCTAATAATACAGCTCTATATTCACAGGTGGAAGTCTGTTACCTAACTCCTCACGTGAACAAAATAAGGATCCCAAATGTAAGAGTCCCTCGAATCCTTTGTTGAAACATTTCAAATCTTGCCCAGTTACTCCCTTGTTACAGATTTTCCCCTTCCTGTAGGAGTTGAAATTTGTCAAAAACTACCAATTAGAAATTTCTAACCGATTTTTTTGCTTTCAGAGTTTCAAGCTGACCAGATCCTTCTCTCAGAGAATCTCCAAAGGGACTATTTGATTTAAACAGAGCTCTCCCCTCCTTTAAATCCAGGATTAGAGTTACCGGGAATTTGAATACCTGACCACATAAATTTAAAAGGGCCTGTCAGTGAATTATTCCTCTCTCCAGCCTGTAACCAAAGAAACTTGTAACACCAAGGCTGAAATTCCACTTCCGTGCGATGGATTCCAAACCTGGGACTGCACATGGGGATTCTAATCCTGGGACTGTACAAGGGGATTCTAACCCTGAGACTGTACATGGGGATTCTAATCCTGGGACTGTACATGGGGATTCTAACCCTGGGACTGTACATGGGGATTCTAACCCTGCGACTGTATGTGGGGATTCTAACCCTGGGGCTGTACTTGGGGATTCTAACCCTGGGACTGTACATGGGGATTCTAACCCTGGGACTGAACATGGGGATTCTAACCCTGGGACTGTACATGTGGAATCTAACCCTGGGACTGTACTTGGGGATTCTAACTCTGGGACTGTACATAGGGATTCTCACCCTGGGACTATACATGGGGAATCTAACCCTGGGACTGTAGAAGGGGGCCCAGCTCTGGGGCTCTTCTGTTAGAATTGTGTGGGATGTAAACCATAAGCTCGGCACTTACCAACGCCTTCAGGAGAGATGGTGAGAAATCCAATGGTGGAGAGTGAGAATAAAATAAATGAGTCAAAGATTTTCACTCCCGGACTGGGATTCGGTTGGGAACACACAGTAGCCCCGCACACTCTATTCCTCTGCCAAGATGGTTGCGCATGCGCTGTTACGCCATGAAGCGAGCAGGCTGCACTCTGAATCTTCCCACCTTCCTGCACAAAGATGGCGGTGAATCCGGGCCTATTACCGGGAGAAAAATCCGTCGCTGCAAACGCGGGAGTTTCGGGTTATTACTCGGGGCTTGCGGTCTACACCAGATGTTTATGAAGCCTCCCCGCACACTTGCCGATCGATGAGTCCCCTGCGCCCCGCTGATTCTCACCCGGTGCAGAGTCCGGCTCCAGCCTGAGCTCATCTTGGCGTCCGTGCATCTCCAGTGCTCGCACTGCGCATGCTCAGCTCACACTGCCCGGGAGATTGACGGCAGCTCCGGACCAATAGGAAGAGCAGGGGTGGGGCTGGAGAACTGAGCAGTTGCTGGTCCTCCAACCAATCGAAGTGTTTGAGGGGCGGGGTTTTCTGCGTCGAGTGCCCGGCGCTGAGCCAGGATCTCCCTCATTGGCTGAAACTCTGCATCATTTTTAAAGCGGATTTATTTCAAACTCCAGGAGAATCTCTGTGGTGTGGAGCAAACATTGCAACATCTGTTAGTGAAATGGATTCATTCAGGACAGCAGGGATTATCTGAGAAAATTACATAGTGCAGTGAGAAAGGAAATGCAGGGGATGTTGTGTAGATGGATTGTCAAAAGGTGTTTGATAAGGTGCCGGACAGAAGGCTCAGATTATTCAAGGGAATAGGACACCGTGGAGAGGAAGTTGGCCAAATGGCAGAAAACAGAGAGTAGTGGTTGATGGAGGTTCTTCAGACTGGAGGGATGTACTGTTATCTGCAAAACTGGATATACAACTCAGTTTCTTCATCCAAGCCAATATCATCATCATCATAGGCAGTCCCTCAGAATCGAGGAAGACTTACAATGAGTCCTTAGGTGGCTGAACAGTCCAATACAAGAGCCACAGTCCCTGTGGGACAGATAGTTGTTGAGGGTAAGAGAGGGTGCGACAGGTTTGCCACACGCTTTTTCCACTGCCTGCGCACTCCCGGTTGCAATTCCTCCACTTAGGGCGGTCTTTGGCCAGCGACTCCCAGGCGTTGGTGAGATATTGCATTTATCAGGGAGGCTTTGAGGGTTTCCTTGAAACATTTCCTCTGCCCACCTTTGGCTCGTTTGCCATGATGGAATTCCGAGTAGAGCCAATAATAAATATGGTGAAAGGTTGAGGACCCAGAACAGATCCTTGGGGGTCACCACTTGTCACATCCAGCCAATTTGAGTGGGTACCTTTCATCCCCACTCTCTGCCCCTACCTCCTGATCAATTCCCTCCATGTCAAAAGGTTGTCTCCAATCCCAAGCGCTCTCCCTTTCACCAACACGATTGACACTCCCTTATCTACTTTATTAATGACCCAAAATCATAGAATAATACAGCACAGAAGGAAGCTATTCAGCCCATCGAGTCTGTGCCGGCTCTGTGAAAAGCTGTTCAATTAGTCCCGCTTTGGTATGTGGGCCACAAGATCAAACTCTCCATATGAGACCAAAATGAGACCATGGCTAACTGTGAAGATGAATGTAATTTGTTCAGTGTGACGTAACTGGTGAAATTTGACCCTGAGAAATGTGAGAAATTACATTTTGTAGGGAAAAAATGGTAGGAAAAGTATTAATTAGCAGGTTCGAGAGTCCAGTGTCAGCAACTTTAATATCTTAAGAAATACAAGAAGAAAGAGAATATGAGCAGATTCTTTGTCCTCTGCTGTACCTTATATTGATCCATCAATCAGAGTAAACATGTAAGTCCCACATGTCCACAGTAACTGACACGAGGTCAGCACGCTGGATGGAACCTCGGGCACCCTGAGCTTGATCTCCGGTGTCTCCCAAATTCCCCCTTACATCAGTCTGCCCTCACTTTTATACCCTGCAGTGATCCACCTCTTACACTGGACTCTTCATATCTTCTCTGTTGGGTTTTGGCAGGAAGCAAAGAAAAGACAGCTGGAACTTCTCTAATCTGTGATTTACAAGGACACATTCCCTGGTTCCCAGCAGAACCTTACAAGAATTCATGTACATAAATTTTCATAAGTGGGAGAACAAGTTGATCAAATTGTTTAAAAAAATGTTATCCTATGTTGGATAAACTGGCTGTTGAGCACAAATGATTGGTTAGACTGTGATACGTCCTTACTATAGAGTATAAATGCACGCGAGGCCCATGCTTGAGAGAAGGTCAGTCTGTGACCTGTCCTTTATTCCTTAGCACTCAAGTGATGGAAGTGGGTAAAGCTTCCCCTTTTATACCTGAAGGTCCAGGTTAGGAGTGTCTCCCACAAGTTCACCACCTAGTGGTTATTGTTCTCACAGTGTACAACTTAGGTCAGATTATACATGGGTTACTATGCTGGTTGAATACATGACATCACCTCCCCCCCAAGGTCTTATTGGGATCACAGGTTGAGTCTCTCTGGTGGTTTACGCTCTCTTGTAGAGTGCCTGAGTTGGGGCTCCGGTTGTTGGGTGCTAGCCTGAGTGTCTGCTGTTTGCAGTGCCTCAGGCCTATCCGGACTGCCCACAGTGACAGGGCTCTCCTCCCTTTGGTTCCGGTGTTCGGTCACCTGTGGTGGAGTGAACTCTATATTGTGTTCTTCCTCTGCTTCTTCTATGGGGTTGCTGAAACTCCTTTTTCTTTGATCCACATGTTTGCGGCAAATTTGTCCATTGGTAAGTTTAACTACCAGAATCCTATTTCCCTCTTTGACAATCACAGTGCCTGCGAGCCATTTGGGCCCTGCAGCGTAGTTGAGGACAAAAACAGGGTCATTTACATCAATACATCACGCCCTCACATTCCTGTCATGATAGTCATATTGTGACTGGCGCCTGCTCTCGACACTTTCTTTCATGGTGGGGTGTATAAGGGATAACCAGGTTTTGAGCGTCCTTTTCATTAGCAGCTCTGCGGGTGGAACCCCTGTGAGCGAGTGTGGTCGGGATCTGTAGGCCAACAGGAAGCGTGATAAGCGGCTTTGTAGGGAACCCCCTTGGATTCTGAGCATCCCCTGTTTAATTATCTGCACTGCTCATTCTGCCTGGCCATTTGAGGCCGGCTTGAATGGTGCCGTTTTGACATGGTTAATTCCATTGCCTGCCATGAAGTCCTGGAAATCAGTGCTTGTGAAGCACGGGCCATTGTCACTGACCAAGATGTCCAGTAGACTGTGGGCGGCAAACATTGCCCATAGACTTTCTACCGTGGCAGAGGATGTGCTTGAATTTAAAATGTCACACTTGATCCAATTGGAGTAGGCGTCTACTACAACCAAAAACATTTTTCCCATGAAAGGACCTGCGTAGTCCACATGGATGCGTGACCAAGGCTAGAAGGACCATGGCCAGGGGCTAAGGGGGGCTTCCCTGGACGCATTGCCCAATTGGGCACACGTGTTGCACCTGCGAACACAAAGTTCCAGATCTGCGTCTATCCCTGGCCACCAAACGTGTGACCTGGCAATTGCCTTCATCATGACAATGCCCGGGTTCTCATTGTGCAGTTCTCTGATGAACACCTCTCTGCCCATCTGGGGCATGACTACGCGGTTTCCCCACAGTAGGCAATCAGCCTGATCGAGAGTTCCTCCCTGCGCCTGTGAAATGGTTTAAATTCCTCAGGGCATGCCCTGTACGAGGCTGCCCAGTCCCCATTCAGGATACATTTCTTGACTAGAGACAATAGCGGGTCTCTATTTGTCCAGACTTTAATCTGACGGGCTGTCATGGGTGAGCCTTCGCTTCCGAAAGCTTCAACAGCCATGACCATCTCAGCAGCATGCTCGGTAGCCCCCTCAGTGGTAGCTATTGGGAGCCTGCTGAGTGCATCGGCACAGTTTTCGGTGCCCAGTCTGTGCTGAATTGTATAGTTATAGGCGGCTAAAGTGAGTGCCCACCTCTGTATGCAGGCTGATGTATTTGCATTTATGGCATTGTTGTCGGCCAAAAGGGACGTTAGGGGTTTGTGATCTGTCTCCAGCTCAAATTTCCTGCCAAACAGGTACTGGTGCATTTTCTTTACCGCATATACACATGCGAGTGCCTCCTTTTCTACCATCCCGTAACCCCTTTCTGCCTGGGACAGACTTCTGGAGGCATAAGCTACCGGCTGTAACTGACCCTTGGCATTGACATGCTGCAACACACACCCGAAAGCATAGGACGACGCATCGCATGTTAACACAAGTTTCTTACATGGGTCATATAACGTTAACAGATTGTTGGAACATAACAAATTGCATGCTCTATTAAAAGCCCTTTCCTGGCTGTCCCCCCAGACCCATTCGCGATATTTGCATAGGAGCACATGCAGCAGCTCTAGCAGCGTGCTCAATTTGGGAAGAAAGTTACCAAAATAGTTCAGGAGCCCCAGGAACGAACGCAGCTCCATCGTGTTTCGGGGTCTGGGTGCTCTCTGGATCGCTTCTGTCTTGGATGCAGTAGGGCTGATCCCGTCTGCTGCTACCCTCATTCCCAGGAATTCTACCTCTGGAGCTTGGAAGATGCACTTCGCCTTTTTCAGTCGCAGCCCTACCCGGTCCAGTCTGCATAGCACCTCCTCCAGGTTGTGGAGGTGTTCTTCAGTATGGGGTGGAGGTAATGTCATGTATTCAACCAGCATTGTAACCCGTGATGAGATGTCGTCCTGAAAAACCACTGTCCCTGGAATCGACTTGAGGAGGCTTTCCATATTTCATTGGAAGATCGCGGCGGCCGAGCGAAACTTGAACAGACATCTGTTGTACTCAAACAACCCCTTGTGTGTCGTGATGGTGGTCAGCTTCTTCGACTCACTCACCAGCTCCTGGGTCATGTAAGCTGAGGTCAGGTCCAATTTTGAAAAAAGTTTGCCACTGGATAGCGTCGCAAAGAGGTCCACCGCTCTCGGTAGTGGGTACTGGTCTTTGAGTGACACCTGATTGATGGTGGCCTTGCAATCACCACATATCCTGACCGATCCATCCGCCTTGAGCACCGGCACAATCGGGCTCGCCCAGTCACTGAATTCGACTGGCAAGATGATGCCTTCCCTCAGCAGGTGGTCCAATTCACCTTCTATCTTTTCCCGCATCACGTATGGCACTGCTCTGGCATTGTGGTGTACTGGCCTGGCATCCGGGTTTATGTGAATCACTACTTTGGCCCCCATGAAAGTGCCAATGCCGGGTTGAAATAATGAGTCAAATTTGTCCAGGATCTGTGAGCATGATACTCACTCCACAGACGAAATTGCATTGACATCGCCCCATTTTCAGTTTATGACAGCAAGCCAATTCCTCCCCAGTAGTGCGGGACCATCCCCCACGACAACCCAGAGTGGCAATGTTCTCTGAATCTTTGTGGGTCATGACTACCGTGGTGCTGTCTAGCACCGGAATGATCTCCTTTGTGTATGTCTGTAGCTGCGCATCAATCGGCAATAATTTTGGCCTCCTGTCTTTGGACACCCACAACTCTTCAAACTGTTTGATACCCATCAGCGACTGGCTGGCCCCCGTGTCTAGCTCCATCGATACTGGGATGTCATTGAGGAGCACTTTCATCATTATCGGTGGCGTCCTGGTGTATGAACTGTATACATGCTCCACATGAACTCGCTGAACTTCAGCTTCCAGCGATATCCCCCAGTCTACTCAATCTATCATCATAAGGTAACCCCCTCACCTCCAGAATCAGCCCAGTGAATCGTCTCTGTACCCCCTCCAAAGCTAGTATATCCTTCCTGAAGTAAGGTGACCAAAACTGCATACAGTACTCCAGGTGCTTCCTCACCATTACCCTGTACAGTTGCAGCAGGACCTCCCTGCTTTTGCACTCCATCCCTCTCGCAATGAAGGCCAAAATTCCATTCGCCTGCCTGATTACCTGCTGCATCTGCAAACTAACTTTTTGGGATTCATGCACAAGGACCCCCAGGTCCCTCTGCACCGCAGCATGTTGTAATTTCTCCCCATTCAAATAATATTCCCTTTTACTGTTTTTTTCTCCAAGGTGGATGACCTCACATTTTCCGACATTGTATTCCATCTGCCAAACCTTAGCCCATTCGCTTAACCTATCTAAATCTCTTTTCAATCTCTCTGTGTCCTCTACACAACCCGCTTTCCCACTAATCTTTGGGTCATCTGCAAATTTTGTTACACTACACTCTGTCCCCTCTTCCACGTCATCTATGTATATTGTAAACAGTTGTGGTCCCAGCATCGATCCCTGTGGCACACCACTAACTACCAATTTCCAACCCGAAAAGGACCCATTTATCCCGACTCTCTGCTTTCTGTTAGCCAGTCAATTCGCGATCCATGCTAATACATTTCCTCTGACTCCGCGTACCTTTATCTTCTGCAGTAACCTTTTGGGTGGCACCTTATCGAATGCCTTTTGGAAATCTAAATACACCACATCCATCTGTACACCTCTATCCACCATGCTCGTTATATCCTCAAAGAATTCCAGTAAATTAGTTAAACATGATTTCCCCTTCATGAATCCATGTTGCGTCTGATTGATTGCACTATTCCTATCTAGATGTCCCGCTATTTCTTCCTTAATGATAGTTTCAAGCATTTTCCCACTACAGCTGTTAAACTAACTGGCCTATAGTTACCTGCCTTTTGTCTGCCCCCTTTTTTAAACAGTGGTGTTACATTAGCTGCTTTCCAATCGGCTGGTACCTCCTCAGAGTCCAGAAATTTTGGTAGATTATAATGAATGCATCTGCTATAACTTCCGCCATCTCTTTTAATACCCTGGGATGCATTTCATCAGGACCAGGGGACTTGTCTACCTTGAGTCCCATGAGCCTGTCCAGCACGACCCCCCTAGTGATAGTGATTATCTCAAGGTTCTCCCTTCCCACATTACTGTGACCAGCAATTTTTGGCATGGTTTTTGTGTCTTCCACTGTGAAGACCGAAGCAAAATAATTGTTTAAGGTCTCAGCCATTTCCACATTTCCCATTATTAAATCCCCCTTCTCATCTTCTATGGGACCAACATTTACTTTAGTCACTCTTTTCCGTTTTATATATCGGTAAAAGCTTTTACTATCTGTTATTATGTTTTGCGCAAATTTACTTTCGTAATCTATCTTTCCTTTCTTTATTGCTTTCTTAGTCATTCTTTGCTGTCATTTAAAATTTTCCCAATCTTCTAGTTTCCCACTAACCTTGGCCACCTTATACGCATTGGTTTTTAATTTGATACTCTCCTTTATTTCCTTGGTTATCCATGGCAGTTTATCGCTTCCCTTACCGCCCTTCTTTTTCACTGGAATATATTTTTGTTGAGCACTATGAAAGAGCTCCTTAAAAATCCTCCACTGTTCCTCAATTGTGCCACCGTTTAGTCTGTCTACCCAGTCTACTTTAGCCAACTTTGCCCTCATCCCACTGTAGTCCGCTTTGTTTAAGCATAGTACACTCGTTTGAGACACTACTTCCTCACCCTCAATCTGTATTACAAATTCAACCATACTGTGATCACTCATTCCGAGAGGATCTTTTACTCGGAGACCGTTTATTATTCCTGTCTCATTACACAGGACCAGATCTAAGATAGCTTGCTCCCTTGTAGGTTCTGTAACATACTGTTCTAATAAACAATCCCGTATGCATTCTATGAATTCCTCCTCAAGGTTACCCCGTGTGATTTGATTTGACCAATCAATATGTAGGTTAAAATCACCCATGATTACTGCCTTCCTTTTTCACATGCCTCCATTAAGCCCTTCATTATTGCCTGCCCCACCGTGAAGTTATTATTTGGGGGCCTATAAACTACGCCCACCAGTGACTTTTTTCCCTTACTATCTCTAATCTCCACCCACAATGATTCAACATTTTGTTCATTAGACCCAATATCTTCTCTCACAACTGCCCTGATATCATCCTTTATTAACAGAGCTACCCCACCTCCTTTCCCTTCTTGTCTATCTTTCCGAATTGTCAGATACCCCTGTATGTTTAATTCCCAGTCTTGGCCACCTGCAACCACGTTTCTGTAATGGCCACCAAATCATACCCATTTGTAATGATTTGTGCCGTCAACTCATTTACTTTATTTCGAATGCTGCGTGCGTTTAGGTAGAGTGTTTTAATACAAGTTTTTAAACCGTGATTTTTAGTTTTGACCCCTCCTGCAGCCCCTTTATATTCATACATATTGTCCCTTCCTATCACCTTGTGGTTTACACTTACCCCAGTGCTACTCTGCTCTGTTGCCTCCTGCCTTTTGCATTCTTTCTTGGTGTGCTGTTCATCTGAGCTCTCACCCACTCTAACTAGCTCAGAGCCCTCTCCTGTGTTTCGAATACTCCTTGCATTGAAGCACCGAGATTTTATGCTTGCCTTTTTATTACACTTTGACCCTTTTGAATTTTGCTGTACAGTGGCCCTTTTTGTTCTTTGTCTTGGGTTTCTCTGCACTCTACTTTTACTCATCTCCTTTCTGTCTTTTGCTTTTGTCTCCATTTTGTTTCCCTCTGTCTCTCTGCATTGGTTCCCATCTCCCTGCCATATTAGTTTAACTCCTCCCCAACAGCACTAGCAAACATTACATGTTGGGGCATGCCCAATTGCCCTTGTCTGCCTGGAGAACTGTGTGCTGCTTTAACAATGTTGAATCTCTGTCCCAACCATTACTTCACACAGTACCTCTCGTCTGTTCTGCTAGTGGCCATGCTCGCGTGGTTTAAATCCCATCCTCGTCGCCATTGATATGTCCTTACTATACAGTATAAATGCATGCGAGGCCCATGCTTGAGAGAAGGTCAGTCTGTGACCTGTCCTTTATTCCTTAGCACTCAAGTGATGGAAGTGAGTGAAGCTTCCCCTTTTATACCTGAAGGTCCAGGTTAGGAGTGTCTCCCACAAGTTCACCACCTAGTGGTCATTGTTCTCACAGTGTACAACTTAGGTCAGATTATACATGGGTTGCTATGCTGGTTGAATATATGAGAGATTGCATTTAGAATATTGGGGCATTTTACTCTAGGACAGATGTCAAGGCCATGGAGGGAGTGCAGAAGCGATGCACTGAGATGATACTAGGACCAAGACGATTTAGTTATGAGGAGCGAGAAACTGGGTCTTTTTTCATTACAACAAAAAAGGATAAGAGATGTGAGGGGCGTGGGAGGTGGGGGGTGGGGGGCGGGCGGTGGTGGTGCTTCAAATGATCGCACACTCACTGTCCTTCAGGATCTGTGTCCAGGGGAGAAGCTGATGGGTTTATCTTATATCATCTTTCGATTATAAGATGTGTTCATCGATGGGAGTAACAAGTGTCAGCACCAAACACTCTCCGGTCCGGTACAGCATGGGGTTAGATACAGAGTAAAGCTCCCTCTACACTGTCCCGTCAAACATCCCAGGGCAGGTGCAGCATGGGGTTAGATACAGAGTAAAGCTCCCTCTACACTGTCCCGTCAAACATCCCAGGGCAGGTACAGCATGGGTTAGATACAGAGTAAAGCTCCCTCTACACTGTCCCGTCAAACATCCCAGGGCAGGTACAGCATGGGTTCGATACAGAGTAAACTCCCTCTGCACTGTCCCATCAAACGCTCCCAGGGTAGGAGTCCCGCCCCTCGGGCCCCTCGATTGGTTGAGGACCTGCCGCCACCTCAGCCTGCAAAGCCCCGCCCACTCTCTCTCTATTGGTCGGAGCTCACGTCAGTCACGGTCGTGGCGTTGATCACGTGGCTCAGTCCAGCTCCCTGCAGGAGACCCCGTGCTGCTGCCGCTCGGACACTGCGCTCGGTGCCGGGGGGCGCAAGGAAGCTCCGGTTTGTATTTTATTTTTTATTTATCTTCCTATTTGCGCTTTTATCCGCTATTTATATGAAAAAATTTCCACTGGTGATCCGGGCTCTCAGGCGGGACGTGTACTGAGCATGCGTGGGGTGCATGCGCGGTGTCAGACACAACTCCGCGCGGGGACTGTCAGAATGGTGACATCACTGACTGGTGACATCACAGAGGGAGGTCACGTGGCCCATCGAGCTCGCCGGCTCCCTGCAACAGCTCCTCAGCTCCTCCCACTGCACCGCCCTGTCCCCGGAGCCCTGCACTTTGTTTCTCCTTCACATACTCATCCAACTCCCCTTGAAAGCCGCAATTGAGTCTCCCTCCACTACCCTTTCAGGCCGTGCATTCCAGATCCTAACCACTCGCTGCATAAAAACGTTTTTCTTATGTCACTTTTGTTTCTTTTTCCAATCACCTGAAATCTGTGTCCTCTGGTTCTCGGCCCTTCTGCCACTGGGAACAGTTTCTATCTGCTCTGTCCAGAGAATCATAGAAGTTTACAGCACGACAGGAGGCCATATCCAGCCTAATCCCACTTTCCAGCTCGAGGTCCGTAGGTTACGGCACTTCAAGTGCACATCCACATACCCTTTAAATGTGATGAGGGTTTCCGCCTCTACCACCAATTCAGGCAGGGAGTTGCAGCCTCCCCACCCACCCCCCACCCACTGTGTGAAGACATTTCCCCTCAAATCCCCTCTAAACCGTCTACTAATTACTTTAAATTTATGCCTACTGGTTGTTGACCCCTCTGCTGAGGAATATAGGCCCTTTCTATCCACTATATCTAGGCCCCTCATAATTTTATACCCCTCAATGAGGTCTCCCCTCAGGCTCCTCTGTTTCAAGGAAAAGAAACCCAGCCTATCCAATGTGTCCTCATAGCTAAGATTCTCCACTCACGGCAACATCCTCGTAAATCTCCTCTGTACCCTCTCCAGTGCAATCACGTCCTTCCTGTAATGCGGTAACCAGAACTGCACGCAGTACTCCAGCTGTGGCCTAACCAGTGTTTTATACAGTTTAAGCATAACCCCACTACTCATGTCTTGTGTGCCTCAGCTAATAAAGGCAATTTTTGCATGCTCTCGGCGATGAGACTCGAGGTGCTCAGTGCCCTCCCGAATGCACTTCCTCCACTTAGAGTGATCTTGGGCCAGGGACTTCCAGGTGTCAGTGGGGATGTTGCACTTTATCAGGGAGGCTTTGAGAGTGTCCTTGTAATGTTTCCTCTGCCCACCTTTGGCTCATTTGCCGTGAAGGAGTTCCGAGTAGAGCGCTTGCTTTGGGAGTCTCGTGTCTGGCATGCGAACAATGTGGCCTGCCCAGCAGAGCTGATCAAGTGTGATCAGTGCTTCAATGCTGGGGATGTTGGCCTGGTCGAGGACGCTAATGTTGGTGCGTCTGTCCTCCCAGGAAATTTGTAGGATCTTGCAGAGACGTCGTTGATGGTATTTCTCCAGCGACTTGAGATGTCTACTGTATATGGTCCATGTCTCTGAGCCATCTCGAGTCTCAAAGCCGAGAGCATGCAGAAATCAAGCGTGGGCAGCGGAAAGAGCGTGCGGCAAATCTGTCCCATCCACTTCTCTCAATGACGATCTGTCCCACCTGTGACAGGGACTGTGGTTCTCGTATTGGACTGTTCAGCAACCTAAGGACTCACCTTAATAGTGGAAGCAAGTCTTCCTCGATTCCGAGGGACTTCTTATGATGATGAATAAAGGCAAGCATTCTGTATGCCTTCTTAACCACCTTATCTACCTGGCCTTCTACCTTCAGGGATCTGTGGACATGCACTTCAAGGTCCCTTTGTTCCTGTACACTTCTTAGTGTCCTACCATTTAATGTGTATTCCCTTGCCTTGTTCACCCTCCCCATTACCTCACACTTCTCCAGATTTAATTCCATTTGCCACTGATTTGCCCACCAGACCAGTTGATTGATATCTTCCTGCAGTCCGCAGCTTTCTTCTTCATTATCAACCAATTTTAGTATCATCTAAAAACTTCTTAATCATACCCCCTATATTCAAGCCTAGATCATTGATGTATACCACAAAAAGCAAGGGAACCAGTACTGAGCCCTGCAGAACCCCACTGGAAACATCCTTCCAGTCACAAAAACATGCATCAACCATTTCCCTTTGCTTCCTGCCTCTGAGCCAATTTTGGATCCAACTTGCCACTTTGCTCTGGATCCCATGGGCTTTTACTTTCGTGACCCATCTGCCATGTTGGAGCTTATCAAAAACCTTGCTAGAATCCATATACACTACATCAAACGCACTGCCCTCATCGACCCTCCTTGTTACCTCCTCAAAACATTCAATGAAGTTGTCCAGACCGCTCAGGATTTGGAACAGCTCGATCAAATCTTCTCTTAACCATCTCTGCTTCAAGGAGAACAACTCCAGCTTCTCCAGTCAATCCACATAACTGAAGTCCCTCATCCCTGGAATCATTCTCATAAATCTTTTCTGCACCCTCTCTTAAGGCCATATATCCCTCTCAAAGTGTGGTGCCTAGAATTGGGCACAATACTCCAGTTGAGGCCGAACCAGTGTTTCATACAGGTTCATCATAATAGCCACACTTTTGTACTCGACACCTCTATTCATGAAGCCCAGGATCCCGTAAGCTTTTTCAACTGCTTTCTCAACCTGCCCTGCCACCTTCAGCGATTTGTGCACATATACCCGCAGGTCTCATTGTTTATGCAGCCCCTTTAGGATTTTACCCGTTAGTTTATATTTCCTCTCCTCATTCTATTGCAGCCACCATTACTGTTGGTCCTTTCAACCAATCTGTGCAGCAGCTGGGCCTGAAAATCAGCTTCACTGCCGCTGGGCTGGGAAAGGGGGACAGGAGGCAAAATTCTCCCTCTTACCCCTTTTATAAACTCGCTTTACAGGATTTTAGAAGTGGAGCATTTACAGACTGGAAGCTCAGACCAAACATCACATCAGGATCAGTCGCTCAAGTCATCAGGACCTGAATATCATCGGCCTTTGCACATGGCAGGGGAGAGCAGTGATCGCAGCGCGGACAAACTGCACACGTGTTCCGTGTGTGGACCCGGATTCAGCCGATCGCCTGACCTGGTGAGACACGTGCACCATCACACCAGGGAGAAACCGGGTCAAGGTGGGGATGGCGGGAAGGGATTCAGTTCCCCGTCTGTGTCGGAAGTTCATCGGCGCAGTCACACCGGGGACAATCCGTTCATCTGCTCAGTGTGTGGGAAGGTATTTGTTTATCCATCCCACCTGCAGACACACCAGCGAGCTCACACTGACGAGAAACCATTTCAGTGTTCTGACTGTGGGAAGAGCTTTAAAAGCCCCCACAATCTGAAGCAACACCAGAATGTTCACACTGATGAGAGACCATTTAAATGTTCTGACTGTGGGAAGAGCTTTAAAAGTTCTGGGGAGCTGAAGGCACACCAGCACCTACACACTGGAGAGAGACTGTTCACCTGCTCCCTGTGCGGGAAGGGATTCACTCTGTCATCCAACCTGCTGAAACACCAGCGAGTTCACACTGGAGAGAGACCGTGTAAATGTTCTGACTGTGGCAAGAGCTTTATAATGTCCGGGGATCTGAAGAAACACCAGAGAGCTCACACTGGGGAGAGGCCGTTCACCTGCTCAGTTTGTGGGAAGGCATTCACTCTGTCCTCCAACCTGCTGACACACCAACTTGTTCACACAGATGAGAGACTGTTTAAATGTTCTGACTGTGGGAAGAGCTTTAAAAGCTCTGGGGATCTGAAGAAACACCAGCGTGCTCACACTGGGGAGAGGCCATTCACCTGCTCCGAGTGTGGGAAGGATTTCTGTGATTCATCCAACCTGCTGACACACCAGCGAGTTCACACAGATGAAAGGCCGTTTAAATGTTCTGACTGTGGGAAGAGCTTTAAAAGGTCCGGGGATCTGAAGAGACACCAGTTTGTTCACACTGGGGAAAGGCCGTTTACCTGCTCAGTGTGTGGGAAGGGTTTCAGCGATTCATCCAACCTGCTGACACACCAGAGAATTCACACTGGGGAGAGGCCATTTATCTGCTCAGTGTGCGGGAAGGGATTCCCTCAATCATCCCAGCTGCTGAGACACCAGCGAGTTCACACTGTCCTGTAGTGCAGGGCCCAGCAGACAGTTGGAGCGATGTGGGATACGGGTGTCGCAGGCAAGGCCACCATTTATTGCTTCCCCTTAATTGCCCTTGAGAAGGTGGTGGTGAGCCACCTTCTAGAAACACTGCAGTCCGTGTGGTGTTTTTGCAGAAGTTTGGAATAATTCAGTGTCTTGCTCGGCCATTTCAGAGGGCAGTTAAGAATCAACCACATTGCAGTGGGTCTGGAGTCACGTATAGGTCAGACCGAGTAAGGGCGGCAGATTTACTTCCTTAAAGGACATTAGTGAACCAGATGGGTTTTTACGACAATCCGCTAGTTTCATGGCCACCATTACTGACACTCGCTTTATTTAATTAACTGAATTTAAATTCCCCAGCTGCCGTGGTGGAATGTTTTATAAATTCTTGTACTGCTGGTTAATCTTTAAGACTGTTGTGGTGATGATTCCCTTGATTTGACTGTTCAGAAGAACATAATAGGAGCAGGAGTAGGCCATCTGGCCCCTCGGGCTTGCTCCACTTTTCAATAAGATCATGGCTGATCTGATTTGGCCTCAACTCCACTTCCCTGCCCTCTCCCCACAACCCTCGACTCCCTTATCTTTCAAAGATCTGTCTATCTCCACCTTAAATATATTCAATGATCCAGTCTTCAGAGCTCTTTGGGGTGAAGGATTCGAAAGATTTACAACCCTCTGAGATAAGAAATTCTTCCTCATTTCCATTTTAAATGGGCAGCCCCTTATTCTGAGACTATGCTCCCTAACTCTAGATCCTCCATGAGTGGAAACATCCCCTCTGTATCTACCCTGTCAAGTCCCCTCAGAATCTTACACGTTTCAATAAGATCACACCTCATTCTTCCAAACTCCAATGAGTATAGGCCCAACCTGCTCAACCTTTCTTCATATGACAACCCCCTCATCTCAGGCATCAACCTCGTGAACCTTCTCTGAACTGCCTCCAATGCAAGTATATCCCTCCTTAAATAAGGAGACCAATACTGTACGCAGTACTCCAGGTCTTACCAACTGTACAATTGTAGCAGGACTTACTTATTTTTATACTCCATCCCCCTTGCAATAAAGGCCAACATTCCAGTTGCTTTCCTGATTACTTGCTGTACCTGCATGTTAACTGTTTGAGTTTCATGGACAAGGACCCCCAGATCATTCTGTACTGCAGCATTTTGTAATCTCTCCTCATTTAAATAATCATTTTATTTTTTTTTCTAGCAAAGTGGATAACCTCACATTTTCCCACATTATACTCCATCTGCTAATTTTTTGCCCACTCACTTAGCCTGTCTATATCCCTTTGCAGAATCTTTGTGTCCTCTCAACTTGCTTTCCCACTTATCTTTGAATCATCAGCAAATTTGGTTACATTACACTCGGTCCCTTCATCCAAGTGATTGAGAAAGATTGTAAATAGTTGAGCCCCAGCACTGATCCCTGTAGCACCCCAGTAGCCAATGTGAAAATGACACATTGATCCCGACTCACTGTTTTCTGTTAGTTAGCCAATCCTCTATCCATGCTAATCTATTATCCCCAACCCTACAAGCTCTTCTCTTGTTCAGTAACCTTTTATGTGGCACCTTATCGAATGCCTTCTGGAAATCCAAATACACCACATCTACTGGTTCCCCTTTATCCACCATGCTCATTACATCCTCAAAGAACTCCAACAAATTTGTCAAACATGATTTCCTTGCCATAAAACCATGATGGCTCTGCTTGACAGTATTATGCTTTTCTAAATGTCCTGATATTACTTCCTTAATAATGGACTCCAGCATTTTCCCAATGACAGATGTTAAGCTAACTGGTCTATAGTTTCCTGCTTTCTGTCGCACTCCTTTCTTAAATAGGGGCTTTACATTTGCGGTTTCCCAATCCGCTGGGACCTCTCCAGAATCCAGGGGATTTTGGTAGATTACAACCAATGCATCCAATATCTCTGCAGCCACTTCTTTTAAGACCCTAGGATGCAGGCCATCAGGTCCAGGGAACTTCATAGAATCATTGAGGTTTACAGCACGGAAGGAGGCCACTTCGACCCATCGTGTCTGTGCTGGCCAACAAAAAGCTATCCAGCCCAAATTACCCATCTCTAGTCCCATTAGTTTGCCTAGTACATTTTCTCTAGTGAAAGAGATTGTTTTAAGTTCCAACCCCCGCCCCCCACCCCCCGACACACAATAGCCTCTTGATAATCAATTATTGGGATACTTTTAGTGTCTGCTACTGTGAAGACCAATGCAAAATATTTGTTACTGGTCTCTGCCATTTCCCTGTTTCCCATTATTAATTCCCCAGTCTCATCCTCTAAGGGACCAATGTTTATTTTGCTACTATCTTCCTTTTTATATACCTGTACAACCTCTTACTGTTTATTATATTTCTTGCTAGTTTACTCTCATAAACTATCTTCACTCTCTATCCTTTTTTTAGTTGTCCTTTGCCGGTTTCTAAACATTTCCCAACCCTCTGGCTTTCCACTATTCTTTGCAACATTGTATGCCGTTGTTTTCAATTTGATACCATCCTTTACTTCCTTAGTTAGCCACGGATGGTTTATGCTTCTCTTTGAGTCTTTCTTTCTCACTGGAATATATCTTTGCTGAGAGTTATGAAATATCTCCTTAAATGTTTGTCACTGGTTATCTACCGTCTTACCCTTTAATTTATCTTCCCAGTCCACTTTAGCCAACTCTGCTTTCATACCTTTGTAATTGCCTTTATTTAAGTTCAGGACACTAGTTTGAGACCTAGTTTTCTCACCCTCAAACTGAATTTGAAATTCTACCATGCTATGATCACTCTTCCCAAGTGGATTCTTTACTATGAGATCATTAATTACTCCAGTCACATTACACATTACCAGATCTAAAATAGTCTGCTCTCTGGTTGGTTCCACAACGTATTGTTCTAAGAATCCATCCCGCATACACTCTATGAACTCTTCCTCAAGGCTATCTTTGCCAATTTGACTTGTCCAATCAATATGAAGATTTAAATCACCCATGATTATTGCCGTAACCTTCTTGCAAGCCTCCATTATTTCTTGATTTATACTCTGTCCTACAGTGTAGCTACTGTTAGGGAGCCTGTAGACAACTCTCACCAGTGAATTCTTCCCCTTATTATTTCTTATCTCCACCCAAACTGATTCTACATCGTGATCTTCTGCGCCAATATCATTTCTCACTACTGCACTGATCCCATCCTTTATTAACAGAGCTACCCCACCTCCTTTTACTTTCTGCCTATCCTTATGAGAATGCAAATACCCCTGAATATTCAGTTCCCAGCCTTGGTCACCTTGCAACCATGTCTCTGTAATGGCCATCCGATCATAGCCATTTATTTCAATTTGTGCCATCTATCTTGTTACGAATGCTGCTTGCAGCTGGTGGCATTCATGGTGTTACATAGAATGTACAGACAGAAACACACCATTCAGCCCAACTGGTCCATGCCTGTGTTTATGCTCCACACCCACTCTACCTCAATTAACCCGAACAACATATCCTCCAATTCCTTTCTCCTCATGTGGCTTCCCCTTAAACACATCTCTGCTATTCACCTCAACCGCTCCTTGTGGTAGCGAGTTCCACATTCTCATCACTCTCTGGGTAAAGAAATTGCTCCTCAATTCCCTCCTAGATTTATTAATGACTATCTTATATTTATGTTCCCATAAGTCTAATGAGATTCTGTTAACACAGGAAGAACACAAGAAATAGGAGCAGGAGTCGGCCATTTGCCCCCTCGAGCCTGCTCTGCCATTTAATAAGATCATGGCTGATCTGATCATAGACTCAGCTCCACTTCCCTGCCCGATCCCCATAACCCTTTACTCCATTATGGCTCAAAAACCTGTCTATCTCCATCTTAAATATATTCAATGACCCAGCCTCCACAGCTCTCTGGGACAGAGAATTCCAAAGATTTACAACCCTCAGAGAAGAAATTCCTCCTCGTCTCAGTTTTAAATGGGCGACCCCTTATTCTAAGACCATGCCCCATAGTTTTAGCTTCCCCTATGAATGGAAATATTCTCTCTGCATCCACCTTGTCAAGCCCTCTCTATCTTATACGTTTCAATAAGATCACCTTTCATTCTTCTGAACTCTAATGAGTATACTCCCAACCTACTCAACCTATCTTCATAAGTCAACACCCTCAACTCCGGAATCAACCTAGTGAACCTTCTCTGAACAAGCTCCAATGCAGGTATATCCTTCCTTAAATACGGAGATCAAAACTGCACGTAGTACTCAAGGTGTGGCCTCACCAAAACCTGTACACTTGTAGTGGACTTCTCTGCTTTTATACTCTGTACTGCAGCATTTTGTAATCTCTCCACATTTAATAATTATTTTATTTTTTATTTTTCCTAGCAAAGTGGATAACCTCACATTTTCCTACATTATACTCCATCTACCAAATTTCTGTCCCCTCACTTAGCCTGTCTATATCCCTTTGCAGATTTTTTGTGTCTTCCTCACAATTTGCTTTCCCACCCATCTTTGTATCATCAGCAAACTTGGCTACATTACACTTGGTCCCTTCATTCAAGTCATTAATATAGATTGCAAATAGTTGGGGCCCCAGCACTGATCCCTGCAGCACCCCACTAATTACTGTTTGCCAACCGGAAAATGACCCGTTTATCCCAACTCTGTTTTCTGTTAGTTAACCAATCTTTAATCCATGCTAGTATATTGCCCCCAACCCCGTGAACTTTTATCTTGTGCAGTAACCTCTTATGTGGCACCTTATTGAATGCCTTCTGCAAATCCAAATACACAACATTCACTGATTTCCCCCTTATCCACCCTGCTCGTTATGTGAATGTTTAAAAATGTATAGAGACATTGAAGTTGAGAACGTGGGAATTGTATAGGGACAGTATAAGCTAACAAACAATTCATGGAGGAATAGCCATGACATCTCAGACTCGAGACTGCGAAATGTTACAACACTAACACATATTGAAACAAAACCCACAGCTTGCAGAAAAACCTCAAGGTCTTATTAAATCATGTTATTAACCTGAAACATTAACAGAAGGTCTTTGTTTAAAATCAGACCATACTTAGGTTGGCTTATGAGTGGACAAAGGGAAAGAGGGACCAAAAGAGATAGGTTGAACTAGGATGTCACTCTAGCCCTATCTTGTTATCTTTTGCCGAGAATGTATAACTGTTGTCGCTTTATGATGTAACTTCACCTATCCGTAGGGAGTGTGTACGCTCTATCCAGAGGGTATATCTTCTGTCTGATAGGTCTTGCCGGCCGGTAAAATAAAGACTGCTTTGTTCAAAGCACAAGAGGTATTCGACTCAGTAATTTTACTGAACCAGATTGAGAGAAAATAATCCAAATTTACAGTTACATCCTCAAAGAACTCCAGCAAATTTGTCAAACATGATTTCCCTTCCATAAAACCATGCTGACTCTGCTTGATTGAATTATGCTTTTCCAAATATCCTGCTAGTGCTTCCTTAATAATGAACTCCAGCATTTTCCCAACAACAGATGTTAGGCTAACCTCCAATAGTTTCCGGCTTTCTGTCTGCCTTCTTTTTTAAATAGGAGCATTACATTTGCGGTTTTTCAATCCGCTGGGACCGCCCCAGAATCCAGTGAATTTATGTAGATTACAACCAATGCATCCACTATCTCTGTAGCCACTTCTTTAGGACCCTAGGATGCAAGCCATCAGGTCCAGGGGACTTGTCCACCTTTAGTCCCATTATTTTACCGAGTACTACTACTTTAGTGATAGTGATTGTATTAAGTTCCTCCCTCCCTATTGCCCCTTGATTATCCCCTATTGGGATGTTTTTAGTGTCTTCTACCATGAAGACCGATACAAAATATTTGTTCAAAGTCTCTGCAATTTCCCTGTTCCCCATTATTAATTCCCCAGTCTCATTCTCTAGCGGACCAGCGTTTACTATAGCCACTCTTTTCCTTTTTATGTACCTGTAAAAACTCTTTACTATCTGACCAGGCTCTCAAAGTCACAAATGACATCCTTTGTGACTGTGACCAGGACAAACTATCCCTCCTCGTCCTTCATGTTGGCCTTCATAACGAGAGGATTCGAGTCTAGGAGCAGGGAGGTCTTATTGCAGTTGTACAGGGCCTTAGCGAGGCCACACCTTGAATATTATGTACAGTTTTGGTCTCCTAATCTGAGGAAGGACATTCTTGCTATTGAGGGAGTGCAGCGAAGGTTCACCAGACTGATTCCCAGGATGGCAGGACATATGAAGAAGGACTGGATCGACTAGGCTTATATTCACTGGAATTTAGAAGAATGATAGGGGATCTCATAGAAACATATAAAATTCTGACGGGATTAGACAGGTTAGATGCAGGAAGAATGTTCTCGATGTTGGGGAAGTCCAGAACAAGGGGATAAAGGGTAAACCATTTAGGACCGAGCTGAGGAGAAACTTCTTCACTCAGAGAATTGTGAACCTGTGGAATTCTCTAAAACGGAAAGTTGTTGAGGCCTGTTCGTTAGATATATTTAAAAGGGAGTTAGATGTGGCCCTTACGGCTAAAGGGATCAAGGGTTATGGAGAGAAAGTAGGAATGGGGTACTGAAGTTGCATGATCAGCCACGATCATATTGAATGGTGGTGCAGGCTCGAAGGGCCGAATGGCCTACTCCTGCACCTATTTTCTATGTTTGACTTGTCTGCAGCCTTTGACATGGTGCCTCTCCTGCCATCCATCTGGGTGGGACTACACTCACCTGGTTCCATTCTTATCTATCTAATCATAGCCAGAGAATCTCCTGCAATGGCTTCTCCTCCCACCCCTGCATCCTCACCTCTGGTGTCCCCCAAGGGATCTATCCTTGGCTCCCTCCTATTTCTCTTGTGCAAGTTGCCCCTTGGTGATATCATCCGAAAGCACATCAGTTTCCACGTGTACGCTGACGACACCCAGCTCTACCTCACTACCACTTCTCTCGACTTCTCCACCGTCTCTAAATTGTCTGACTGGATGAGCAGAAATTTTCTCCAATTGAATATTGGAAATACCAAAGCCATTGTTTTCGGTCCCTGCCACAAACTCCGTTCCCTAGCTACTGATACCATCCCTCTCCCCAACTTCTGTCTGAGGCAGAACCAGACTGTTCGCAATCTTGGTGTCACATTTGACCCAGAAATGAGCTTTTGATCACATATCCGCAGCATAATTAAGACTGCCTATTTCCACCTCTTCATCATCCGTCTCCGCCCTTGCCTCAGCTCATCCACTGCTGAAGCCCTCATCCGTGCCTTTGTTATCTCTAGACTTGATTATTCCAATGCACTCCTGGCTGGCCTCCCACATTCTACCCTATGTAAACTAGAGGTGATCTAAAACTTGGCAGCCCGTGTCCTAACTCGCACCAAGTCCTGCTCACCCATCACCTCTTGTGCTCGCTGACCTACAATGGCTCCCAGTTAAACAACGCCTCGATTTCAAAATTCTCATCCTAGTTTACAAATCCCTCCATGGCCTCGCCCCTCCCTATCTCTGTTGTGGAAATGTATTTTTATCTAAGCTGATACCATATGGTATTTGTGTGCCTTTTGATCAAAATGGAGTCCTGGCCCTTCCAGAACTTTCTGCATTTTAGCAGTCAGCTTGCATAAACAGCTAAACCTGGTTTGAGATGGCTGATGGCCATCAGACAGCTAGGAGACAAGTCATGCTGAGACAAGTAACCCCCCCCCCCCCCCCTCATGGTGCTCTCCTATTGTCTACACTACAGGAGTTCCATGTCACCCCACCCTTATTTTCTAGCCATTATCTTCTTTCCGAGACCTCATCCATTTGATGCAAACAGATAAACTGACCAGGAAATTGGAACAATCCTGACACAATACAAGACAGGTGATAGCCCATTACCTATGACTCATGGAGTAATGGCCGGCTGGCCAACTGATAACCCTGACAAAAGGAAATATCTGGATACCATGTCAGGACCAGGATATAGTAATTAACTCTTTATCTGTATTCACTGACTGTGAGACAGAGCAATACACAGGGAGAGGCCATAACTTTGGTTTTACTGTATAAATATCTTGTTAAACTGAACCATTTCGGAGGTGTTCACTTAGCCCTTGACTGAGTGTAACCTACCCCTTGCGAGCAAGTAAATGAAAGAAACTTCTACCGGAGCTGTAAGTGTCGGAGTCATTCTTTTCGGAGGTCGAGATTTCAACAGTTATAACTTGGAGGTTCCACCGAGATGCATACCCTCTGTCCTGTGAGTAAAACGGATACAGGCATAGTGTCTCTCCAGTGAAAGGCTTCAGTGGCCAAACAAGGTGAGCCTTTTGCTCACAAGAGGTTTCTTCACTGTTGAATCGCATATGTAATCTGTTGTCCACAGGGGAGGTACTGCAATCTACAAGACTCGGCATTTAAAAGCTAAAGGTATTTTTTTTATAACCATTTCTTTCTCAGCTCGCCAGCACAAGAGAACAGGTTCTGGAAAAAAAATCTCGAGACAGCCCGGGGAAGGTTTCAGTAGCTAGTCGATCGAAAAGGGTTCCAGGTTCTTATGTGATAAGATTTTTATTGTTTTTAATTCGGAAGGGGTTCTTATGTGATAAGACTATAAAAAAAAAGAAAGCGCAATCGATCAAAGAGTTTGGGTACGGAACCTTAAGTTTTATCAGTTTTTATTAGGATAAGTTAAGGACTCGGTCTGTAGTGGCATACAACGCAGACTGGGAATATTGTTTGTTGTCCTTGTATTACTGTTGTGTGCAATACCTTTGTGAGAGATTGCCATTAGAGAAACGGGAAGAGTCACTAGGGAAAATTATGATTCGGAAAAACCACAAGGATTGATTAAGAAAAGAAACAGTGACTGACTGATCAACTACGGTTGGTTCGTGCCAACATATCTCACACACCCAGACTGAGCCCGAATTAAGAGCCTTTTCAGGCCACGTAACGGCCAGGAGAAGTGGGCGTAGAGAACTCGGTTGGCCGAAAGGATTGTGAGATCAGAAACTGTGGAAAATCTTAATCATCCAGAATGGGTGCCGGAGCCACAAAAGGCACACCAGCCTATGTCATGCTCCAGAATTGTGGTCAGTCTTCAATTGACCAAAGAAACAAAAAACGGTAAAGTGGACTAAGGGTGAAAACAGGCCATTTCCACCCGATGGTTCATTTAATTTAGAGAGAACAACATGTCTAGAGGAATGTCTTATAAACAGAGATCCAGTTAAAAAAAAAGGAAAGTAATAGAAAAGGCCTGGGTTCCGATTCTTCAAGCCCATGTAAAATTAACAGAGGAAGTAAATTAAATGTAAAAAAAAAAGAGAACCTGATAGTGACTTATGGATTCAAAAAAAAAATGAAGCTAGCAAAAGAAAAAGCTTTATTGAATGGAGAGAAACTTGTGAATGTCTTGTCTTTGAATGAGAGTGCGTGAATGTCTTGTCTTTGAATGAGAGTGCTTCTGTCTTTTTTCCTTGTGTCTGGAAACCTGTTTGGAAAGGTTGTGGAGCTGCCCGTTTGTTTTAGCTCCACCCACTTTTTCAAACAAAGTGAAGTTTTTTAACCCTTCATAGTGTTGTCCTGTATGTGGGAAGTTTAAGACATTTTAAGTTAGAAGCGCAGGTGTGGATTTATTCGGATGAGAAGTTACGGAGCTAGGAAATGCACAAAGGATAGGTTTGTTGAGACATGGTCCTGGTGGTTAAAAGTTGTAATGCCTTTTTTTTTTTAAAAAAGCCTTTGTGGGTCTCTCGAGGTGCAGGCTGGGGGAGTACACTCTCATTGTCCTTGGTGTAAAATCTTGGTACAAAAGCTTCTAAGCTCAGTAAGAGGATTTTTTTTGGATAAAGAATGGCAGTACAATATTTGAATTGGGATTTTGAGATATTTCAGGTGATCTCCTTGATCAACATTTTGGGTGTATTGGAAAAATCTTGGGTTTGGAAGCCTTTTAATAAGATTAGAAAACAAGTACTTTACATTCTGTGATCTGTGAATCACTAGAAGCATAAATGAGAAGTCCGTGTAACACACAGATTCATCCGGTTCAGAAGCCCACACAAATGGAGGTTTGTCCATGACCTACGAGCTGTGAATGAATCTACTATATTCTCACAATGCTTAAAGGATGTGGAATGAAGTATCCCGGAATGCTTTCCAGAGTCTTAAGCAGCCCCTTACTTCAGCACCAGCCTTGGGATTACCAGATTACACTAAGCTATTCAACTTATTTGTGCATCACAAGTCGTGTTTTGCACAATCTGTTTTGACTCAGTTACATGGGGACAGGCAGCAACCGGTAGCATATTTCAGTACCCAACTAGACCCAGTGGCACCCGGACTACCAGGATGTCTTCCTTCATTGGCAGCAGCTTATTATGCTATGCAACAGGCTCAGACAATAACTCTAAATCATCAGACCACTTTGTATATCCCACACTCTGTCGAGATTTTACTTACTAAATGTGCTACCCAACACCTAACCTCCGCAAGAACCACTAAATACGAGGTCGAACTGTTATCAAATCTGAACCTTATCAAAAGATGCACTACCTTAAATCCAGCCACTCTACTCCCCACGGAAGAAGACGGCGAACCCAATTCATGTGAAATGGTAACCGAATTAGTGACTAAACCACGTATCAATCTAACAGATGTACCAATGTGTAACCCTGATCTAGTGTACTATGTTGACGGATCAGCCCTACGAAATGATAGGGGCCAACCTAGAGCGGCTTATGCAATTGTAACTCAGTTTAATGTTGTCGAAACAGCCTCTCTTCCAGACTCCTTTTCAGCCCAACAAGCCGAATTGTTTGCGTTAACTCGAGTCTGTATTCTGGCTGAAGGACACACAGTTAATATCTACACTGACTCCAGGTATGCTTTTGGGGTATCACATGACTATGGACAAATTTGGAAGATTCGCGGGTACCTGACTTCTTCAGGAACCCCTATCAAAAATGCAGAACAAGTGGAAAATCTTCTGCGAGCCATTCAATGGCCCTTAAAACTTGCCATTATCAAATGCCAGGCACATACAGGCCAGTCGAATGAGGTGGCACTTGGGAATGCCAGAGCTGATAATGCAGCTAAGTCAGCAGCTCTGTCAAAAGGGGGGATGCAGGTGTCATTGTTCCCACTAAGGAAAGATAATTGCTCAGACCCGCCACCCACTATTAATGACGTGCTGGCCTTTCAGACACAGGCCAGTACGGAGGAGGTGGTGACCTGAACGAAGGATCAATGTTATAAAAATCCAGAAGGAATATGGGTTCACCACGACGGCCGCGTGGTGGCCCCCAGATCCTTACTTCCATGGATTGCCCGATGTGTGCATACATTCACACATGCAGGCAAAGGGGGATTGGCAGATTATATTTTGGCAACTTGGTATGCACCAGGTATTTCGGCAATTGCAAAACAAATCTGTGAAAATTGTGTTACCTGTCAGACAATGAATCCGGGTAAGACGGAAAAAGTAGAATCTGCCTCCCACCCAAATCCAGTCGGGCCTTTTGTACATTTACAAATGGATTTTATTGAATTACCTATGTGTATGGGATTCAAGTATGTATTAGTTATTGTAGATGTGTTCTCTAGATGGATTGAAGCCTTTCCATGTAAAAAGGCCGATGCCACTACTGTTGCTAAATGTTTGTTAAAAGAAATTGTACCGCGCTTCGGAATCCCTGCTAAGCGTTCTAGTGATAACGGGTCACATTTCACGGGAACTGTTATAAGAGAAATGTGTAAAGCTTTGCAGATTAATCAACGTTTTCATTGCAGTTATCATCCACAATCAGCTGGACTTGTTGAAAGATATAATGGAATGTTTAAAAATAAGCTGGCAAAACTATGCAATGACACTGGACTGAAATGGACAGAACTGCTGCCCTTAGCTTTGATGGTAATGCGATCTGCAACCAACAGAACAACAGGCCTGTCACCGCATGAGTTAGTTATGGGACGTCCCCAACGACTACCTTTTACAGCACCATTTACTGCAAAACAGATGGACGTCCACAAAATGGAGGAAAATATGTTGAATTATTGTATTGCACTAACCAAATGTATTTCCAGCTTTCATTCACAGGTAAAGGAAGCCCAAGTCAAGCCAGCGGAAGGAAAGTGTCATAACCTGGAGCCAGGGGAATTCGTTTACATCAAGATTTTTAAAAGAAAAAGCAGTCTACAGCCAAGATTCGAAGGACCATACCAGGTCTTGCTGGCGACCAATACTGCAATCAAGGTAAAGGAAAGACCAATATGGATCCACGCATCCCATTGCAAAAGGGCACCCGACCAGGAGGAAGGGACGAAGGAATCAGAGGAACAGAAAAAGGAAGACTGAATAAGGAATTGTATGGACTATGGGGACTGATGGTGCTGGGCTTGACAGGGTTTTACTTCACATTATTGATTACACCAGGGGTACAGACCCGCCACCGAAGGGAATTGCACGTAAACGTATTTATGGCACTGAGTCATAGGTATGCTCAAGAAAGAAACTTGTCGAGTTGTTGGATATGTTCCCATGTACCTGTCCACTCCAGGGGGGTATTCCCCTGAGATCTGTCCCCTTTAACGAATCAGAAATGGTAGAATGGTTGACAGTGCAAAATAGGACAAAACTAACTAAGGGGCCAGAAACGAAGGAGCAAACAGCATGGAGGTCGGCAGGGTATAAACTTACAGCCTTCCAGGGATGGTACCAGCCCAATTATGATAATAACCATCAGCCTCCCTTCCTAAGCATTACTCCCAGAATAGGAAATCCTGAAGGTATAATATGCCTAGTGAGTAATGAGACTAAAGGACCAGAAATGGGACGCAGCAAGTGTTCCCAAATGATTAAATGGCAAGCCACAACTAATCCCACTGAGAGAAAGATAGCAACCGTTGGCTGGACAACGGTCCATAACAAAGCCCCAGGTGAAGGGTGGGAAGGTGAGACCACTCGAGTAGGAATAGTGCAAAAGGACCAGGAGCTGACGCCCTATAATTGCACCTACTTTATTTGTGGCCATAAAGCCTACCCATGGTTACCAGCCAACTGGACAGGGTCCCGTTACTTAGGATATGTGGTACCCCTTATCAGATCAGTAAGGACTCTAAGGGAGGCCTATGGAAGTCACAGATTTAAACGGGATTTGACGTGGCTAAACGGAATATTCAAGGTAATGGTGCCACCCTATGGAATAGCATCGACCGAATGGCAGTTACGGGAACTGGCTAACTTAGTGGAATCATTAGCCAACGCAACTTCCCAAGCCTTTGAAGGGATAAATGACGAAATTGTAGCTATTCCAACAGTGGCTCTCCAAAATCGTATGGCCTTAGATTATCTCCAAGCCAAGGAGGGAGGAACATGCACATTAATAGGTGAAGAATGCTGTACGTATATCCCAGATAAATCAGAAGATATCGGCAGTCTAGCTGAAAACATCAGGAAAAAGGTAATAGAGTATAAACAGACAGTTGGCCAGGACGGTATCTCCTTGTGGGGTTGGGCATCAGGATGGTTGTGAGCCCTGGGGAAATCTGTGGGACAGGGTTTGATCATATTCCTGCTGATAGTCTTCGCCCTGTATCTATTATTTGTCGTCATTAAGTGTTGCTGTGCCAGGGTGGGAGAAACTATGTTACCTACCGAGACCACGGCTAGAGTTATGGTAGCAACAACTGCTGAAGGCTCTTGTGTGGAAATGGAAATGGAGAGACTGTACAAGATCAGAATGGATTAAGTTGTCCTTGTGAAGGACAAAATGGGGGAATGTGGAAATGTATTTTCATCTAAGCTGATACCATACGGTATTTGTGTGCCTTTTGATCAAAATGGAGTCCTGGCCCTTCCAGAACTTTCTGCATTTTAGCAGTCAGCTTGCATAAACAGCTAAACCTGGTTTGAGATGGCTGATGGCCATCAGACAGCTAGGAGACAAGTCATGCTGAGACAAGTAACCCCCCCCCCAATGGTGCTCTCCTATTGTCTGCACTACAGGAGTTCCATGTCACCCCACCCTTATCTTCTAGCCATTATCTTCTTTCCGAGACCTCATCCATTTGATGCAAACAGATAAACTGACCAGGAAATTGGAACAATCCTGACACAATACAAGACAGGTGATAGCCCATTACCTATGACTCATGGAGTAATGGCCGGCTGGCCAACTGATAACCCTGACAAAAGGAAATATCTCGATACCATGTCAGGACCAGGATATAGTAATTAACTCTTTATCTGTATTCACTGACTGTGAGACAGAGCAATACACAGGGAGAGGCCATAACTTTGGTTTTACTGTATAAATATCTTGTTAAACCGAACCATTTCGGAGGTGTTCACTTAGCCCTTGACTGAGTGTAACCTACCCCTTGCGAGCAAGTAAATGAAAGAAACTTCTACCGGAGCTGTAAGTGTCGGAGTCATTCTTTTCGGAGGTCGAGATTTCGACACTGTAATCTCCTCCAGCTCCACAATCCCCCGAGATGTCTGCTTTCCTCTAATTCTGCCCTCTTGAGCATCTGTGATTATAATCGCTCCACCATTGATGGCTGTGCCTTCTGTTGCCTGGGTCTCAAGCTCTGGAACTCCCTGCCTAAACCTCTCCTAATCTCTAGCTCTCTTTCACCAAGCTTTTGGTCAGTGGCACTAATTTCTACTTGTACGGCTTGGTGTCAAACTTTTATCTCCTAATACTCCTGTGAAGCACCTTGGGACGTTTCACTACGTTAAAAGCGCTATATAAATACAAGTTGTTGTTGTTGAACGTTGTACTTGTTCTGAGGAAAGAAACATTACTGAGCTCCTGTACCTGTGTTATGGAATGAAGTGCCAGACCAGTAAAGGCCCAACGTCTGGGTGTGAATCTAATAATAACCTCACGGACCATATAGGTGTGATAACCAGACGGGCTTGTGGTTATGTTCTGGTCACAGATGGACTAAATTCCCTGAATTAGCAGGTGTTCAGGAGGCAGGCAACTGACAGGTCCAACCAATCCCATTTCCTGAGCAGTAACCAAGCTTGTGTATAAGAACAGGTCACTTAAGCCGTTGTCAGTTGGAACAGACTTGAGAAGATTGATCGCAAATCCACTGTACTCCTGTTCACCAGATTGAGGGAATTGTCACCCGATCTGTGTTATGCAGCGCTCTTAATAAACTCTGGAAAGACAATTTGTGTTCCTGTGAGTTTGATTATCTGGTATCTGAAACCCTGGCTCATTAGAGTCAATCTATGTGTGTGGAAAGGGATTCCCTGTGTATCTCACCCGCTGACACACCAGAGTGTCCACATAGTTACTGCGGTGGTTCGATTCCACACTTTCCGATGCCTTTAATCACATCTATGCGCTGCCCCTGTTAAAGGGACATCGATCGTCCCGTCCTATTCTGAGTATTTGTGGCAGTTAATGGGACTGTGACCTTTCTGTATTCTCTTTTTGTAATTAAAGGGACATTGTGTCTCCTTATCTCAACGTAACACCTAGATATAAGAACATAACATAAGAAATAGGAGCAGGATTAGGCCATTTGGTTGCTCGAGCCTGCTCCGCCATTTAATAAGATCATGGCTAATCTGATCTTGGCCTCAACTTCACTTCCCTGCCCGCTCCCCATAACCCTCGACTCCCTTATCTTTCAAAAATCTGTCAAACTCCACAGTAAATATATTTAATGACCCAGACTCCACTGCTCTCTGGGTTAGAGAATTCCAAAGATTCGCGACCCTCAGAGAAGAAATTCCTCATCCCCTTATTCTGAAATGATGCCCCCTAGTTCTAAATTCCCCCACGAGGGGAAACATCCTCTCTGCATCCAGCCTGTCAAGCCCCTTCAGAATCTTATACAGTTCAATAAGATCGTCTCTCATTCTTCTAAACTCCAATGAGTATAGATAGGCTTTCTTCAGAAGACAACCCCTTCATCTCAGGAATCAACCTTGTGAATCTTCTCTGAATTGCCTCCAATGCAAATATATCCATTGGCAGCATAGGCGCACCAATGTCAGTGTTCTCACTCAGGCCAACGTCCCCAGTATTGAAGCACTGACCACGCTTGATCAGCTCTGTTGGGCGGACCACATTGTCCACATGTCTGATACGAGCCACCCAAAAGCAGTGCTCTACTTAGAGTTCTGACATGGCAAGTGAGCCTCAGATGGACAGAGGAAGCGCTTCAAGGACATCCTTAAAGCCTCCTTGAATAAATGCAATATCCTCACCGACACCTGGAAATCCCTGGCCCAAAACTGCACAAAGTGGAGGAAAAACATCCAGGAAGGCACCGAACACCGAGTCTCTACACCGAGAGCAAACTGAAACCAAATGTAAAGAGCGGAAGGAGCATACGGCAACCCAATCACCCCACCCACCCGTTCTTCAACCACTGTCTGCCCCACCTGTGACCGAGACTGTTGGTCCCGTATAGAACTCATTAGTCACCTGAGAACTCATTTTTAGTGTGGAAGCAAGTCATCCTCGATCTAGAGGGACTGCCCAAGAAGAATCCCTCCATAAATAAGGAGACCAAGACTATGCGCAATACTCCAGGTGTGATTTCACCAACGCCCTGTACAGTTGTAGCAGGACTTCCCTTTATACTCCCTCCCCCTTGCAATAAAGGCCAACATTCCACTTGCCTTCCTAATTACTTGCTGTATCTGCCTGCTAACTTTTTCTGTTTCGTGTACAAGGATCCCCAGATCCGTCTGTACTGAAGCATTTTGTAATCTCTCCCCATTTAAAAATATAATTTGTTTTTTTATTTTTCTTACCACAGTGGATAATCTCACATTTTCCCAAATTATACTCCATCTGAAAAAATGTTGCCACTCACTTAGCCGATCTATAGCCTTTTGCAGATTCTTTGCATCCTCCTCACAACTTGCTTTCCTATCTATCTTTGCATCATTAGCAAATTTGGCTACATTGCACTTGGTCCCTTCATCCAAGTCATTAATATAGATTGTAAATAGTTGAGACCCCAGCACTGATCCCTGTGGCACCCCAGTAGTTACAATTTGCCAACCTGAAAATGACCCATTTATCCCATTATTAAAGGTGAAATAGCAGCGTATTTGGAAAGCAGTGACAGGATCGGTCCAAGTCAGCATGGATTTATGAAAGGGAAATCATGCTTGACAAATCTTCTAGAATTTTTTGAGGATGTAACTAGTAGAGTGGACAAGGGAGAACCAGTGGGTGTGGTGTATTTGGACTTTCAAAAGGCTTTTGACAAGGTCCCACACAAGAGATTGGTGTGCAAAATTAAAGCACACGGTATTGGGGGTAATGCATTGATGTGGATAGAGAAGAACTAATTGGTAAACAGGAAGCAGAGAGTCGGGATAAATGGGTCCTTTTCAGAATGGCAGGCAGTGACTAGTGGGGTGCCGCAGGGCTCAGTGCTGGGACCCCAGCTATTTACAATATACATCAATGATTTAGATGAAGGAATTGTGAGTAATATCTCCAAGTTTGCAGATGACACTAAGCTGGGTGGCGGTGTAAGCTGTGAGGAGGATGCTAAGAGGCTGCAGGGTGACTTGGACAGGTTAGGTGAGTGGGCAAATGCACGGCAGATGCAGTATAATGTGAATAAATGTGAGGTTATCCACTTTGGTGGCAAAAGCATGAAGGCAGAATATTATCTGAAAGGCGGCAGATTAGGAAAAGGGGAGGTGCAACGAGATCTGGGTGTCATGGTTCATCAGTCATTGAAGGTTGGCATGCAGGTGCATCAGGCGGTGAAGAAGGCAAATGGCATGTTGGCCTTTGTTAGGGGATTTGAGCATAGGAGCAGGGAGGTCTTGCTGCAGCTGTACAGGGCCTTGGTGAGGCCTCACCTGGAATACTGTGTTCAGTTTTGGTCTCCTATTCTGAGGAAGGACATTCTTTCTATTGAGGGAGTGCAGCAAAGGTTCACCAGACTGATTCCCGGGATGGCAGGACTGACACATGAGGAGAGACTGGATCGACTGGGCCTGTATTTATTGGAGTTTAGAAAAATGAGAGGGGATCTCATAGAAACATATAAAATTCTGACGGGATTGGACAGGTTAATGCAGGAAGAATGTTCCCGATGTTGGGTGAATCCAGAACCAGGGGTCACAGTCAAAGGATAAGGGGTAAGCCATTTAGGACCGAGATGAGGAGAAACTTCTTCACCCAGAGAGTTGTTACCCTGTGGAATTCTCTTCCGCAGAGAGTTGTTGATGCCAGTTCGTTAGATTTATTCAAGAGGGAGTTAGATATGGCCCTTACGGCTAAAGGGATCAAGGGATATTGAGAGAAAGCAAGAAAGGGGTACGGAGGTGAATGATCAGCCATGATCTTATTGAATGGTGGTGCAGGCTCGAAGGGCCGAATGGCCTACTCCTGCATCTATTTTCTATCCCGACTCTGTTTTCTGTTAGTTAGCCAATCCTCTATCCATGCTAACATATTACCCCAATCCCGTGAGCTCTTAGAAACATAGAAAATAGGTGCAGGAGTAGGCCATTCGGCCCTTCGAGCCTGCACCGCCATTCAATGAGTTCATGGCTGAACTTGTGCAGTAACCTTTTATGTGGCACCTTATCAAATGCCTTCTGGAAATCCAAATACACGACATCTTCTGGTTCCCCTTTATCAACCTGCTCATACATCCTCAAAGAACTCCAGCAAATTTGTCAAACATGATTTCCCTTTCATAAAACCATGCTGACTCTGCTTGATTGTATTATGATTTTCTAAATGTCACACTACTACTTCCTGAATAATGGACTCCAGCATTTTTCCAATGAGATGTTAGGCTAACCAGTCTATAGTTTCCTGCTTTCTGTCACATTTATGGTTTTCCAATCCACTGGGACCTCTCCAGAATCCAGGGAATTTTGGTAGATTACAACAACTGCATCCACTATCTCTGCATCCACTTCTTTTAGGACTCTAGGATGCAGACCATCAGGTCCAGAAGACTTGTCCACCTTTAATCCCATTAGTTTGCCTAGTACATTTTCTCTAATGCTGGTGATTGTTTTAAGTGCCCCCCCCCCGCCCATCTCAATAGCCCCTTGATTATCACACAGTGGGACCTGGGGGTCCTTGTGCATGAAACACAAACATTTAATATGCAGATACAGCAAGTGATCAGGAAGGCAAACGGAATGTTGGCCTTTGTTGCAAGGGGGATGGAGTATAAAAGCAGCAAAGACTTGCTACAACTCTATAGGGTATTGGTGAGACCACATCTGTAGTGGCTCGCACAACTTTGGTCTCCTTATTTAAAGAGGGATATAATTGCATTGGAGGCAGTTCAGAGAAGGTTCACTCGGTTGATTCCTGAGATGAAGGGTTTGACTTATGAAGAAAGGTTGAGCAGGTTTGGCATTTACTCATTGAAGCTTAGAAGAATGAGACGTGATCTTATTGAAATATATAAGATACTGAGGGGGTTCGATAAGGTAGATGTTGAGAGGATGTTTCCACCAGTGAGTGAATCTATAACTAGGGGGCCTAGTTTAAGAATAAGGGGTCGCCCATTTAGAACTGAGATGAGGAGGAATTTCTCCTCTCATAGGGTTATAAATCTATGGAATACTCTGCCCCAGAGAGTTGTGGGAATTGGGTCATTCAATATATTTAAGGTGGAGATAGACAGATTTTTGAATGATAAAGGAGTGAAGGGTTATGGGGAGCGGGCAGGGAAATGGAGTTGAGCTCAAGATGAGATCAGCCATGATCTTATTAAATGGCGGAGCAGACTCGAGGGGCCAAATGGCCTACTCCTGCTCCTATTTCTTATGTTCTTAGTTCTTATGATTTACTAGAGAGACACAGCAGGTGGACATGACATTGGGCGATGAGATTAGAAATGAGTTAACTGCACTTAAAAAAGAAAGAGAACTATTAAATAAGCTATTCAAACTCAAAGAGAATAAAACCTCTCATCCGGACGGATTACATCCGCGCATTTTAAAATAATCTCGGGAAGAGATAGTAGAGGCATTACTACACTTATTTAATCATTCTTTAGAACAAGGTATATTGCCAGAGGAGTGCCGGATAGCTGACTGATATCTCTATTTTGAGAAGGGAGATAGAACATGTCCAGTGAACTATAGACCTGTCAGCTTAACATTAGTGGTAGGAAAAATAATGCTTTTAGTGTCTTCTACCGTGAATACCGATACAAAATATTTGTTCAAAGTCTCTGCTATTTCCCTGTTTCCCATTATTAATTCCCCAGTCTCATCCTCTAAGGGACTAACATTTACTTTAACTACTCTCTTCTCTTTTACATACCTGTAGAAGCTCTGTCTGTTTTTATATATCTTGTTAGTTTACTCTCAAACTATTTTCTCTCTCTTTGTAATTTTTTTAGTCATCTTTGCTGGTTTCTAATAATTTCCCAACCCTCTGGCCTGCCACTATTCTTCACAACATTGTATGCCTTTGTTTTCAATTTGATACCATCCTTTACTTCATTAGTTAGCCACGGATGGTTCATCCTTCTCTTCGAGTCTTTCTATTCACTGGAATATATCTTTGCTAAGTTATGAAATATCTCCTTAAATGTTTGACACTACTTATCTACCGTCTTACCCTTTAATCTATGTTCCCAGTCCACTTTAGCCAACTCTGTCTTCATACCTTTGTAATTGCCTATATTTACGTTCAGGACACTAGTTTGAGACCGAGCTTTCTCACCCTCAAATTGAAGTTGAAATTCTTCCCAAAAGGATCCTTCACTACGTAAGCATTAATTAATTCAGACTCATTACACATTACCAGATCTAAAATACTCTGCTTGCTGGTTGGTTTCACAATGTGTTGTTCTAAGAAAGCATCCCACATACACTCTATGAACTCTTCCTCAAGGCTACCTTTGCCCATTTGGTTTGTCCAATCAATATGAAGATTAAAATCATCCATGATTATTGCCGTACCTTTCTTACAAACCTCCATTATTTCTTGATTTATACTCTGTCCTACAGTGTGGAGACTGTTAGGGGGCCGATAGACTACGCCCACCAGTGACTTCTTTCTCTTATTTCTTATCTCCACCCAAACTGATTCTACATCTTGATCTTCTGAGCCAATATCATTTCTCACTACTGCACTGACCTCATCCTTTGTTAACAGACCTCCTTTTCCTTTCTACTTATCCTTCTGAAAGACCCCTGAATATTCAGTTCCCAGCCTTGGTCACGTCGCAACCACGTCTCTGTAATGGCTATCAGATCATACCTATTTATTTCAATTTGTGCCGTCAACTCATCTATCTTGTTATGAATGCTGCATGCATTCATATAAAGAGCATGTAATTTTGTCTTTTTCACCATTTTCTGATGCACTCGTGTATATGCTTGGTCGCACTCTGATTATTATCCCTATTGCTACCCTGCTCTATCTCCTTCTCGACTGTTTAAATTTCCACTCACCGAATCCCTCCCCCTTACTATTGAGTTTAAAGCCCTATCTACAGCCTTAGTTATTCGATTTGCCATGACATTGGTCCCAGCCTGGTTCAAGTGAAGCCCCTCCCGACGGAACATCTCCCTCTTATCCCAGTACTGGTGCCAGTGCCCCATTTCTCCCACACCAGTCTTTGTCCCACATGTTTATCTCTGATTTTATTTACCCTGTGTAAATTTGCTCGTGGCTCAGGTAGTATTCCAGAGATTAGCAGCTTTGTGGTTCTGCTTTTTAATTTAGTCCCTAGCTGCTCAGCAGAAGCTCAGGAGAGTTGGGCACAAAATCTAGACTGACATTCCAATGCAGTATTGAGGGAGCGCTGAACTGTCAGAGTTGCCATCTTTTGGATGAGTCGTTCAACTGAGACCCCATCAGTCCTCAACCAGCATCACTGAAACAGATTATCTGGCCATTGCTTTCATGGAAGTTTGCTGTGCGTGAATCCTCTGCCACAGTTCCTACATTACAAATGTACTTTGATGTTGTTGTACTTCATTGGTGTAAAGCACTTTTGGATATCCTGAAGTCACGTAAGGTACTACATAAGGACAGGTCTTTATTGAACAAAGGGGAAAAGGCCCAAAAATGGAACAGTCAGTAACAGCATATCAATTAGTCTCCTCTTGGAGAAATCAAACAATCGACAAACTGCGTGTTTGAACCAAAGCTGATTTACTTGTCAGATATCCAGAAAATTAAACTCCAGCCCAGTTACAGGGGAAACACAGTCCGACTGTCAGAATGAACACGGTTTAGTCTTTGGTGTGATTAACAGCAGAATCCAACCCCTGCAGTCAGTTGTGAACCCGCTGGTGTCTCAGCAGGTTGGATGAATCAATTAATCCTTTCCCACACACTGAGCATGTGAATGACCTTTCCCCAGTGTGAATGCGTTGGTGTCTCATCGGTCAATTTCTGCTTTTAAAGCTCTTCTCACAGTCAGAACATTTAAAAAGCCTCTGATTGATGTGAACCAGTAGGTGTGTAGTGAGGCTGGATGACTGAGTGAATCCTTTCCCACACACACAGCAGGTGAACAGCCTCTCCCCAGTGCAAACTCGCTGGTGTTCAGTGAGGTGGTGTGACTGAACTTCTTTCCGCAGTGGGAGCAACTGAACGGCTTCTCCCCAGTGTGAACTCTCTGGTGTGCCAGAAGGTGGGATTACTGAGTGAAACTCTTCCCACACACTGAGCAGGTGAATGGCCTCTCCCCATGGTGAACTCGCTGGTGTCTCAGCAGGGTGGATGACTGAGCGAATTCTTTCCCACACACTGAGCAGGTGAACAGCCTCTCCCAGTGTGGCTGCATCGATGAATTTCCAGCTCAGATGGGGATCTGATACCTTCCCACATTCCCATGGTTTCTCCGTGGTGCGGGTGTCCTTGTGTCTCTCCAGGTTGGACGATCAGTTGAAGCCTCGTCCACACACACAACACATGTACAGTTTCTCCCCACTGTGAATGATGCAATGTCTTTTCAGGCTGTGTAACTGGTTAAAGCTCTTTCCACAGTCAGTGCACTGGAACACTCTCACTCGGGTGTGCGTATCTCGGTGCTTTTCCAGTCACACTAATGTTTGAAATCTTTTCCCACAGACAGAACAGAGAAACATTTCTCCTTCCACAATCAAAGACCGATGATATTCAGGTCCTGATGAATGGAGTGACTCTGTCAGATCTTGACATCATGTTGGTTTGAATTTACTGTCTGCACATCCTCCCCTTCTAATACCCTGTAAAAGGTGTTTACAAAAGTCATCACTAAGTACAGGATAGAAATTCAGAACAGACAATTCGAGTTTCTATGGAACATTCTTCCCTAGCATGTTCCCCCAAAGCTGTAAATCCCCATCCCACACTCTCCCTCCTCCCTGTGCTGAAATCCAAACCCATCGCACCATCTCCATTATTTATTTCTTTTCGCTGTTTTCTTCCTCCCCTGAAGGTGCTGACTCTGGCTTGGTTCAGTTCTACACTAACTAGTTCCGCTCCCACTCCTCCCTTGAAGATGCTGACTCTGGCTGGGATCATGTCTACACTGTATTCCACGGGTATTCTGAGCACCAAGTGTGTGCGTGAAACAGGCTCCGGTCAGGTACAGAGTAAAGCTTCCTCTACACTGTCCCATCAAACACTCCCAGGCCAGGTACAGCACGGGTTAGGTACAGAGTAAAGCTCCCTCTACACTGTCCTATCAAATGCTAAACCCAGCCCATAATGAGCAGGGCTCAGGGAGGTTGGTTGCTAGGCACTGCAGTGATGTCATAAAGCAGGGCCATTCAGCCCAGCAGGTCCTCTCCTTGTCCCTTTAAAGGAGGAGAGCTGGGACATCCTGTCTCAACACACATCCCCCCTGTTGATACTGAGAATCCCCGGGGAAGGGCCAAGGCCCAGAGTGTGGAACACAACCAAGGGGGAAAGAGGAGGAGAGAAGGGGAGGTAAATCAAGGAGTCGGGACTGAGGGCCACCAAGCTTCAGTTTTAGAGCCTGTAGACCAGATGGGGAAGAGCGAGTTCAGTAGTTTTAGGATCCAGGGAGAGAGCAAGGCACATTGCACAAATTCCTACTATTTCATCCTTCTCTCCTCTCCTCCCCTGAAGGTGCTGACTCTGTCTGGGTTCAGCTCTACACTCACTGGTTCATCTCCCTCTCCTCCCCTGATGGTGCTGACTCTGTCTGGGTTCAGCTCTACACTCACTGGTTCATCTCCCTCTCCTCCCCTGATGGTGCTGACTCTGGCTGGGTTTAGTTCTAGACTCACTGGTTCCCCTCCCCCTCCCCCTCCCCCCCTGAATGTGCTGACTCTGGCTGGGTTCAGCTCTACACTCACCAGTTTCTCTCCAATATGTGACCCATGTGCCCAATGTCCATGTGTGAACCTCGACAGTGAGTGTCGACATGCTATTCCACTGTCCTCACCTGAGGCCTCACGTGCATTTTCCAGCAGGGTCACTGGACTCTCCTCCCAATGGCTCAGTGGGTAAATGTAACGTCCTCCCAATGGCTCAGTGGGTAAAGGTAACGCCCAGTGTGACTGATTCATAGGAACAAGAAGGACCCAGGTTTAATCCTGTGTGCATATCCTCACCTTCTAATCCCCTGTAAAAACTGTTTACAAAAAGCACCACTGTAAGTAGGAACATAGGAACAGGAATAGGCCATTCAGCTGATCAGTATTTTAACTCTGTCTACCTGCCTTGGTTCCATTGCCTTAATACCCCTGCCCTAGAAGAATTTATCAATCTCAGTTTTGGAATTTTCAATCGGCCCCCAACCTCCGTTTTATGGGGAACAGAGTTCCGGATTTCCACTATGCTTTAAGAGCATAAGTAATAGGAGCAGGAGTAGGCTAAACAGCCCCTCGAGCCTGCTCCGCCATTCAGTAAAATCATGGCTGATCTTCTACCTCAACTCCACTTTCCCGCACTATCCCCGTATCCCTGGATTCCTTTAGTGTCCAAACATCTAGCGATCTCGGCCCTGAATACACTCAATGACTGAGCATCCACAGCTCTTTGGGGCAGAGAATTCCAAAGATTCACAACCCTTTGAGTGAAGACATTTCTCCACATCTCAGTCCTAAATGGCCGTATGTTATCCTGAGACTATGATCCCTAGTTCTAGACTCTCCAGACAAGAGAAACAGCCAATCAGCATTTGTGTGAGGAAGTGCTTCCTGACATTAGCCCTGAACGGCCAAGCTCTGATTTTAAGGTTGTGTCCCCTTGTTGTGGACTCCCTCACCAGAGGAAATAGTTTCTCTCCATCCACCCAATCAACTCCTTTAATCATCTTAAACATCTCAATTACATCACCCCTTAATCTTCTATATTTCTCATAATTTACAAACTTCATCACTGTAAGTACAGGATTATAGAATCACAGAAGTTTACAGCATTGAAGGAGGCCATTCAGCCCATCGTGTCCATGCCGGCCGACAAAGAGCTATCCAGCCTAATCCCACTTTTCAGCTCTTGGTCCGTGGCCTTGTAGGTCACGGCACTTCAATTGCACATCCAAGTTGGTTTTAAATGATACGAGGGTTTCTGCCTCTACCACCCTTTCAGGCAGTGGGTTCCATACCCCCACCACCCTCTGGGTGAAGAGATTTACCCTCTAAACCTCCGACCACTTTAAAACTACTCCCCCTGGTTGTTGACTCTCTGCCAAGGGTAATAGGTCCTTCCTATCCACTCTATCTAGGCCCCTCATAATTTTATACACCTCAATTAGGTCTCCCCTCAGCCTCCTCTACTCCAAAAAAAACCCCAGCCTATCCAATCTTTCCTCATAGCTAAAATTCTCCGGTCCTGGTAACATCCTCCTAAATCTCCTCTGTACCCTCTCTAATGCAATCACATCTTTCCTGTAATGTGACCAGAACTGCACACAGTACTCTCGCTGTCACCTAACTAGTGTTTTATACAGTTCAAGTATAACCTCCCTGCTCTTGTATTCTATGCCTCGGCAAGTATTCTGTATACCTTCTTAACCACCTTACCTACCTGCCCTGCTACCTTCAGGGCTCTGTGGACATGCCTTCCAAGGTCCTCTTATTCTTCTACACTGCTCATTGTCCTATGATTTATTGTGTATTCCCTTGCCTTGTTAGCCCTCCCCAAATGCATTACCTCACACTTCTGTGGATTGAATTCCATTTGCCACTGTTCTGCCCACCTGACCAGTCCATTGATATCTTCGTGCAGTCTGTAACTTTCTTCTTCATTATCAACCACATGATCAACTTTTGTATCATCATCCTTGCATTGAAGTATATACCATTTAGCACTGCCAAACCATGGAAGTGCATGGCTGGGACACATTTCTTACACACCTCAAGATTAACCCGCACGGCGACTTTGTTGGCGGTGAAGCGAGACGAGAAAGACCGAAGTGCCGTTTGGCCCTCTCAGTGTGGCCCTGAAGGACTGTGTCCAGGCTGAAGTTCTGTTCCCACCGTACGGTCCTCCCCCCAGATTGTCCTCTCTGAGTTCACCAGGTGATGCTAAACACCCAGGTGGGAAAAACAAAAATCCATAGCAATGTGTTAAAAGCAAAGCTGATTTATTTCCCATTCATCCAGAATATTAAAGTCTTGCCCAGTTATAGGAGTTAGCATCAGCAGAAACAAACCCCATCTGTCAGAATGAACATGGTTCAGTCGGGATGTGATTACCAGTAGAATCCCACCCCTGCAGTCACATGTGGACTCGCTGGTGTGTCAGCAGGTTGGATGAACGAGTGAAACCCTTACCACACACGGAGCAGGTGAACAGCCTCTCCCCAGTATGAACTCGCTGGTGTCTCAGAAAGTCGCATGAACGAGAGAATCCCTTCCCACACATGGAGCATCTGAATGGTCTCTCCCCAGTGTGAACACGTTGATGGCAGCTCAGTTCCGCTGAACTTTTATAGCACTTACTGCAGTCTGGGCATTTAAAAGGTCTCTCGTCAGTGTGAACTTGCTGATGTGTCAGCAGGTTGGATAACTGAGTGAATCCCTTCCCACACTTGGAGCAGATAAACGGCCTCTCCCCGGTGTGAACTCGCTGGTATATCAGTAGATGCTTTTTGGTTTTAAATCGCTTCTCACAGTCAGAGCATTTAAAAGGTCTCACATCGGTGTGAACTCGTTGGTGTGTCAGCAGGTGGAATGACTGAGTGAATCCCATCCCACAGTCAGAGCAGGTGAATGGCCTCTCCCCGGTATGAACTCGCTGGTGTCTCAGAAGGTCGGATGACTGAGTGAATCCCTTCCCGCACACGTAGCAGAAAAATGGCCTCTCCCCAGTGTGAACTCGTTGGTGTCTCAGTAGGTTGCATGAATCAATGAATCCCTTCCCACACACTGAGCAGGTGAACGGCCTCTCCCCAGTGTGAGTGCGCTGGTGTACAGTGAGTTTAGATGATTGACTGAACCCAGTTCCGCAGTGAGAGCACCTGAACGGTCTCTCCCCACTGTGAACACGTTGATGGTACGTCAGCTCCCCGGAATGTTTATAGCTCATCCCACAATCCGGGCATTTAAAAAGGTCTCTCGTCAGTGTGAACTCGCTGGTGATTCAGCAGGTTGGATGACGAAGTGAATCCCTTCCCACACTCGGAGCAGGTGGATGACCTCTCCCCGGTGTGACTGCGCTTGTGTCTCAATAGGCCAGAGATTCGGCTAAAGCCTCGTCCACACACAGAACACGTGTACACTTTCTCCCCATTGTCAACGGTGCTTTTTGCTTCCATATTGAGAGGCCGATGATATTCAGGTCCCGATGAATCGAGTGACCCGGTCAGATCTTGATGCGGTCTGCGATTTGAGTTTGCCGTCTTCAAATCCTCTCCTTCTAATACACTGTAAAATTAATTTAAAATAGGAAAAAGGGAGTGTGAGAGAGAACCCACAAAGAGGCAGGTTAGTAATTTGAACTTAATGAATCTGATTTGTGGGGCCGGCATGACAACAAAGTGACCTTGAAAGTGGCCAGAATGTCATAGAAACCCAGCTGGTTCAGTTCTACACTCATCAGTTTCTCTCCAATATGTGACCCATGTGCCCAATCTCCATGTGTGAACCTCGATAGTGAGTGTCGACAAGCTATTCCACTGTCCTCACTTGAGGCCTCACATGTGCATTTTCCAGCAGGGTCACTGGACCCTCCCCTCCTCCCAATGGCTCAGTGGGTACAGGCACTGACCAGTGTGACTGAGTCACATTAACAGGAGGGGCCCAGGTTTAATCCCCTCAGCGTATCCTCCTCTTCTAAACCCCTGTAAAAGCTGTTTACAAAAGTCATCACTAAGTAGGAACATAGAAAGAGGAATAGGCCATTCGGCCCCTTGAGCCTGTTCAATTGGCCCCCAGTCTCAGTTATATGGGAAACATCGAGTTCTGCATTCCCACAACAATTTAAGAACACAAGAAATTGGAGCAGGAGTAGGCCCATTGGCCCCTCGAGCCTGCTCCACCATTTAGTAAGATCATGGCTGATCTTCTACCTCAACTCCACTCTGGTTACCGACCCTTCTGACACTGAAAATTGTTTCCCATAATTAAGATGGTTGGTGGGCTGGAGGAGGTTACAGAGATAGGGAGGGACAAGGCCTTGGAGGGATTTGAACAAAAGGAGGAGTATTTTAAAGGCTGAAGCCACCAGCCGTCTTCCCCAGTGCAGAATGTGACTCACTACGAACAGGAAGGATTTTTGTTTAACTACTAAAGATGCATAATGAGGGGGAAATCAATCTCTGTACCTTTAACTAACAGCAACATGGAAAGAGGGAAATCTTTAAACACCTGGTCCACTTGGCACCGAAGTTTCTGAAACTCATAATAGGAACTCCAGGGAAACAAAATAGCTGTGTTGATAAAGGATGGAATCACTGCAATAGTGAGAGACAACATTGGCTCAAATGATCAGGATGTTGAATCAGTTTGGGTAGAGATAAGGAATAATAAGGGGAAAAAGTCACTGGTGGGCGTAGTCTATAGGCCCCCTAACAGTAGCAACTCTGTTGGTCGGAGTATAAACCAAGAAATAGAGGGGTCTTGTAAAAAGGGAACAGTAATAATCATGGGTGATTTTAACCTCCGTATTGATTGGACAAATCAAATTGGTCAGGGTAGCCTTGAGGAAAAGTTCATAGAGTGCGCAAGGGACGGGTTCCTTGAGCAATATGTAACGGAACCAACCAGGGGGCTGGCTATCTTAAATCTAGTCCTGTGTAATAAGACAGGATTAATAAACAATCTCCTAGTAAAGGATCCCCTTGAAATGAGTGACCATAGCATAGTTGAATTTCAAATTCAGATGGAGGGCGAGAAAGTTTGATCTCAAACCAGCGTACGAAGCTTAAATAAAGGAGACTACAAAGGTATGAGGGCAGAGTTGGCTAAAGTGGACTGGGAAAATAGATTAAAGTGTAAGACGGTTGATGAACAGTGGCGTACATTTAAGGAGCCATGATTTCTCTGTCCCCCCTTGTCCCCCCCTCACACACCTCCAACCGATAATTATTGCCGTCGAACTGTAGAGTACACATACGAAAATAAATTGAAATACAAGAAAAAAAGTGCGTCCTAAATTCCCCTCCAACCTCCCACGCGGTCAGTCAACACGGCACGGACCCTGGTCAACAAACCAAAACCATTCACAATTTAAGGGCCATAATCCCCCTTCCCCACATGACAGTCCCGTCATTGATAATCCCCTTCCCCACCGTACAGCCCAGTCATTGATAATCTCCTTCCCCACCCTACAGCCATAATCCCCTTCCTCACCCGAGGTTTTTTAGACCAATATGTCGAGGAACCAACTAGGGGGGAGGCCATCTTAGACTGGGTGTTATGTAATGAGAGAGGATTAATTAGCAATCTCGTTGTACGAGGCCCCTTGGGGAAGAGTGACCATAATATGGTGGAATTCTGCATTAGGATGGAGAATGAAACAGTTAATTCAGAGACCATGGTCCAGAACTTAAAGAAGGGTAACTTTGAAGGTATGAGGCGTGAATTGGCTGGGATGGATTGGCGAATGATACTTAAGGGGTTGACTGTGGATGGGCAATGGCAGACATTTAGAGACCGCATGGATGAACTACAACAATTGTACATTCCTGTCTGGCATAAAAATAAAAAAGGGAAGGTGGCTCAACCGTGGCTATCAAGGGAAATCAGGGATAGTATTAAAGCCAAGGAAGTGGCATACAAATTGGCCAGAAATAGCAGTGAACCTGGGGACTGTGAGAAATTTAGAACTCAGCAGAGGAGGACAAAGGGTTTGATTAGGGCAGGGAAAATGGAGTATGAGAAGAAGCTTGCAGGGAACATTAAGACGGATTGCAAAACTTTCTATAGATATGTAAAGAGAAAAAGGTTAGTAAAGACAAACGTAGGTCCCCTGCAGTCAGAATCAGGGGAAGTCATAACGGGGAACAAAGAAATGGCGGACCAATTGAACAAGTACTTTGGTTCGGTATTCACGAAGGAGGACACAAACAACCTTCCGGTTATAAAAGGGGTTGGGGGGTCTAGTAAGGAGGAGGAACTGAGGGAAATCTTTATTAGCCGGGAAATTGTGTTGGGGAAATTGATGGGATTGAAGGCCGATAAATCCCCAGGGCCTGATGGACTGCATCCCAGAGTACTTAAGGAGGTGGCCTTGGAAATAGTGGATGCATTGACAGTCATTTTCCAACATTCCATTGACTCTGGATCAGTTCCTATAGAGTGGAGGATAGCCAATGTAACCCCACTTTTAAAAAAAGGAGGGAGAGAGAAAACAGGGAATTATAGACCGGTCAGCCTGACATCGGTAGTGGGTAAAATGATGGAATCAATTATTAAGGATGTCATAGCAGTGCATTTGGAAAGAGGTGACATGATAGGTCCAAGTCAGCATGGATTTATGAAAGGGAAATCATGCTTGACAAATCTTCTGGAATTTTTTGAGGATGTTTCCAGTAGAGTGGACAAGGGAGAACCAGTTGATGTGGTATATTTGGACTTTCAGAAGGCGTTCGACAAGGTCCCACACAAGAGATTGATGTGCAAAGTTAGAGCACACGGGATTGGGGGTAGTGTGCTGACATGGATTGAGAACTGGTTGTCAGGCAGGAAGCAAAGAGTAGGAGTAAATGGGTACTTTTCAGAATGGCAGGCAGTGACTAGTGGGGTACCGCAAGGTTCTGTGCTGGGGCCCCAGCTGTTTACACTGTACATTAATGATTTAGATGAGGGGATTAAATGTAGTATCTCCAAATTTGCGGATGACACTAAGTTGGGTGGCAGTGTGAGCTGCGAGGAGGATGCTGTGAGGCTGCAGAGCGACTTGGATAGGTTAGGTGAGTGGGCAAATGCATGGCAGATGAAGTATAATGTGGATAAATGTGAGGTTATCCACTTTGGTGGTAAAAACAGAGAGACAGACTATTATCTGAATGGTGACAGATTAGGAAAAGGGGAGGTGCAAAGAGACCTGGGTGTCGTGGTACATCAGTCATTGAAGGTTAGCATGCAGGTGCAGCAGGCGGTTAAGAAAGCAAATGGCATGTTGGCCTTCATAGCGAGGGGATTTGAGTACAGGGGCAGGGAGGTGTTGCTACAGTTGTACAGGGCATTGGTGAGGCCACACCTGGAGTATTGTGTACAGTTTTGTTCTCCTAACCTGAGGAAGGACATTCTTGCTATTGAGGGAGTGCAGCGAAGGTTCACCAGACTGATTCCCAGGATGGCGGGACTGACCTATCAAGAAAGACTGGATCAACTGGGCTTGTATTCACTGGAGTTCAGAAGAATGAGAGGGGACCTCATAGAAACATTTAAAATTCTGACGGGGTTAGACAGGTTAGATGCAGGAAGAATGTTCCCAATGTTGGGGAAGTCCAGAACCAGAGGTCACAGTCTAAGGATAAGGGGTAAGCCATTTAGGACCGAGATGCGGAGGAACTTCTTCACCCAGAGAGTGGTGAACCTGTGGAATTCTCTACCACAGAAAGTTGTTGAGGCCAATTCACTAAATATATTCAAAAAGGAGTTAGATGAGGTCCTTACTACTAGGGGGATCAAGGGTATGGCGAGAAAGCAGGAATGGGGTACTGAAGTTGAATGTTCAGCCATGAACTCACTGAATGGCGCTGCAGGCTAGAAGGGCCGAATGGCCTACTCCTGCACATATTTTCTATGTTTCTATGACAGCCCAGTCATTGATAATCCCCTTCCTCACCCTACAGCCCAGTCATTGATAATCCCCTTCCCCACCCTGCAGCCCAGTCATTGATAATCCCCTTCCCCACCCTACAGCCCAATCATTGATAATCCCCTTCCCCACCCTACAGCCCAATCATTGATAATCCCCTTCCCCACCCTACAGCCCAATCATTGATAATCCCCTTCCCCACCCTACGGCCCAATCATTCATAAAAAGAACCCTCACCTAAAAATAGTTAAAACAATGTAATTTTTTTATAATTAAATAATTAAATTAAAAATCCCAAAATAAAAAGCAGTCCACCAAAGTACAAAACTCAATCTCCACAAAGAACGTAACAGCGACTTAAAATCAAACCCCTAAAAAACCCGGAGACTGATCCCTTCCCCGGGAACAACAGGCCTCCCTCCCGGGCCACACAGAAATCCAGCCCGAGGCTGATCATCGGCACTAGGCCCAAATACACAAACCACCGAATGACCCGAGACTCCATCCCCAAACCACCACAATTAACCCCACCCCCCACTGCCCCAACACGGCAACACCCCCCCCACTGCCCAAAACATGGTAACCCCCCCCCCCACTGCCCAAAACACAGTAACACCCCCCCCCACTGCCCAAAACACAGCAACACACCCCCCCCACTGTCCAAAACACAGTAACACACCCCCCACTGCCCAAAACACAGTAACAACCCCCCCCCCACTGCCCAAAGCACAGTAACACCCCCCCCCCCACTGCCCAAAGCACAGTAACAAACCCCCCCACCGCCCAAAACACAGTAACAAACCCCCTCACCACTCCCGTACAACCCAAACACAATCCACACATTTACAAACTGTTTAATGAATAAAATGGGAGACACAGACTCGGACAGGCAGCTCCGCGGGGTGAGGGATCAGCGGTCTGACTAACAGCAGCAGCAAGCCCCCGTGCACAGCACACTGATCCCACAGGCTGGTTAAACAACAATAACTCGCCAATCAATATCCCTGACTTGCACCATCATATTATTCATAAATCCAAAAAACACAATTTACTTCCATACAATTAATAAGTTCCCTAATTTCACAGAAATCACTTGAATACATAGCAGGGAACCAACAATCCACCTAATAACGATTTTTAAATGACAAACCGCTCCCCCCCCCCCCCCACAAAGAACCCTTCCGAGGCCAACATCCCCCTACGAGGGAATAAATAAATTCAATCTTTATGAATTTAATCGGTAGGCTCAATTCAATTTTTCAGAAATGTAATTATTAATAAGACCCTTCCATAGAAGTTCCACGTCAGTAATACCCAAGACCATAAACACACCTAAATATCACAATGGGTAACTAACAACCAACCCCACCGGTATAATCAGCCCCAGAAACAGCCCGAGCTCCAAACAACAGACCGACCTCTCACATATAACAAGGAGTATAATCCGCCCCCCCCCCCAATCTAAAGAGGACTCCACCCACACAACCCCGACTACTTTTTCTCCCACAAATGTTGATACGGATTCTTTTTCCCTCAATCTGTTTCAGCGAATACACTGACACGAACACCTGCTTGCCTTTTCTGTAAAAGACGTTGATTGAAGATTCTCCGGCCGGGACTTGTCAAGACAAAGGAACACTCTCAATCAGAGCCTGTTTACCTTCCACTGGACAAGCCCCTTTTCAGCACGACACAACAACAGTTATACATTTTCAAAACAGAACACATTTGATTAGCGCTTGGTCTATCCAATCCCTTTCTGCCTTCCCCCCCCCCCCCCCGCCGCCCCGCCAAAGTCTCCCAATTAGGGCTGGTGTCAGGTCAGGTTAGTTATAGCTTTGCTACACTGTCTTCCCTGATCAGTAAAGAACCCAATTAGTTTCCCTTCCTCCTTATCAGTAAAAACTATTACATTTTCCCTCCTATCTCGGATTGCTTTCTTTCTTTGTGCTGCCTTGCGGCTTTCTCATGACCCGTGTCTAACCTCAACTTCAACTCTTGGTAACCCCTTTTTTTTCTGTCGCTTCTGCAGTTGTCTGCATCTTGACATTTCTTCAGCTATTTTCCCATGATTCCCTATCTCCATCCTTTTGCCACATTCTCTATCCATCTACCACCTTCGTAACCCTTCTTTACACATTCTCACAAACAGGACGGAACCCTTTCAGGGACAATATTGGGAACCCTGGGCAGGTAACCGCATCACAAACACTAGACAACCATATCCCCAAGTATATGACCCTACCACTAAAACTTACCCTACGAAGGACCCCAGGACACTTGTCCCCACCGGATCCCGCCCGAGCCCTAACCCCGACCCTAAGCCAAAACCTATCCCTTATCCCAACCTGAGCCCTAAATCCTAACCTAAAACCGAACAACCAGCCCCCACCCCAAAAACCTAACCATAACCCAAAAAACCGACAAGCCCAAATCTAACCCTAACCCAAACTTTAACCCCAAAACCCAGCCCTATCCCTACCCCAACCCCACTCCAAACCCAAAATAGAGCCCCAACCCTATCCGAAAACTTATCAACCAGCCCCCACCCCTAAAAACCTAACCATGATCCAAACAACCGACAAGCCCAAATAAAATCCTAATCCTAACTCAAACTTTAACCCCGAACCCAACCCTACTCTAACCCCAAACGGAGCCCCGACCCTACCCCAAAACTCAGTAACCAGCCCCCACCCCTAAAAACCTAACCACAACCCAAACAACCCATGAATGAAAACCAAGCCCTAAAACCCAATCCTGAACTGAACTTCAAAACAGATCCCTACCCGGGAACATATTAACCAAATCGTAGCCCTAAACCCTAACCCAGAGCCAGACAGCCAACCAACCCTAATCTAAAACATAACCCCACAAAGATTAGTCAAGACCCAAACACCACAAAACCTAAGCCGTCAGAGTCCAAGACCAAACCCAACACAGACCTAAAACCTAAAGATACTAAATTGCATCAGTGTCCAGAACGACACACATATGCACAGCTAGGAATAATAAAATAAAAAATCTTAACTTAGAAACAAGACACGAAACACCGCCCCCTAGAAAATCCAGGAATATCTCCCCCCACCCACCCCACACACACAATTCCAAAGGAACAACATGGCCCCATTATCCAATTTCTGTTAATCTTCAGACATCACCCACAATTGTCTCAAAGATTGCCTGAATTCTTGTCAGAGTTCCTCAGAAGGGAGCACGAGCACAGTTGTAGAAGCCTCCCGTGAAATTGTGAAAGAGGACAATGAGTGTCTGACTAAGGAACTTGTGGAGTCAGTAGCCCTAGATTCCAGCCACACAGAATGCAGTGATGAGAACTCAAATAGTCCTTCCATCTGGTGCTTTCCATGAACACCACCCCAGTATCACAATTACTTATTGGTGAATTTGCATACTTTAATGGTTGCAAACTCAGCCATCAACCATGTGTTATTTTTGTTAATCCTGACATAGAGGTTCAGCGATTATAACATACAACATGGCCCCAGGGTCCAGAATGACAGAGGCACAACGATTATAACATAGAACACCAGAACATAAGGAACAAGAGATAACCCAAATAAAGGAAGTGATAAGACTAAGAAGAAGAAAGATCAATGAGCATAATTTCTAAAAAATAGCTAAACCGATTTACAGGGGACAGTAAGGAATACAAAACTCCAAGGGGACATTACCCCTCTGTCCGTAACACCAAAAACCTAAAGGTTAGATATAGAGTAAAGCTCCCTCTACACTGTCCCATCAAACATGCAGAAAGTGAGTTTTGAAGGACAGAGGAAATGATCAGGAAAAAAAGGGTAAAAAAACAAATTTAAAAGCTCTTTGTCCAACTGTACGTAGTATTTGTAACAAAATAGATGAGTTAACGGCACAAATAGATACAAATCATCTTCATCGGCGGTCCCTCGAACGAGGATGACTTGCTTCCACAAGAGTTCACAGATATTTCACTGAAGGACCCGATATTCCAGATCTTGAACTACAATTGAAGGGTGGAAGATGCCTGTGCGTGGATTTTATTAACGTGTGGTGACCGGAGCACACCAGCCACCACACGGGCTTGACAGAGCTAGGCCTTTATCCAGTGGCAAGTAACCAATATGACTGGAGACCAGCTCTGCTGCACAAAGCTAGTGCGCACACATATCGCAGTGTGGGCTGGTTCCCCTATCCCCCATTTACTGGTGCCCCTCCCTATCCTCCCATTTACTGGTGCCCCTCCCCTATCCCCCATTTACTGGTGCCCCTCCTCTATCCCCCATTTACTGGTGCCCCTCGCCTACATTAATGATTTAGACAAAGGGATTGAATTTAATATCTCCAAGTTTGCAGATGACACTAAGCTGGGTGGCAGTGTGAGCTGTGAGGAGGATGCTAAGAGGCTGCAGGGTGACCTGGACAGCTTAGGTGAGTGGGCAAATGCATGGCAGATGCAGTATAATGTAGATAAATGTGAGGTTATTCACTTTCGTGGCAAAAACAGGAAGGCAGATTATTATCTGATTAGTGACAGATTAGGTAAAGGAGAGGTGCAAGGAGACCTGGGTGTCATGGTACATCAGTCATTGAAGGTTGGCATGCAGGTACAGCAAGCGGTGAAGGCGGCAAATGGCATGTTGGCCTTCATAGCGAGAGGATTTGAGTATCGGAGGAGGGAGGTCTTACTGCAGTTGTACAGGGCCTTGGTGAGGCCACACCTTGAATATTGTGAACAGTTTTGGTCTCCTAATCTGAGGAAGGACATTCTTTCTATTGAGGGAGTGCAAATGGGTATGATCTGATAAGCCATTACAGAGACATGGTTGCAAGGTGACCAGGACTGGGAACAAAATATTCAGGGGTATTTGACAATTCGGAAAGACAGACAGAAAGGAAAAGGAGGTGGGGTAGCATTGTTAATAAAGGATGGGATCAGTGCGTTAGTGAGAAACGATATTGGCTCAGAGGATCAAGAGCTTGAATCAGTTTGGGTGGTGATAAAGAATAATAAAGGGAAAAAGTCGCTGGTGGGCATAGTCTAAGTCCCCTAATAGTAGCTACATGATTGGATGGAGACTTGTAAAAAAGGAACAGCAATAATCAAGGGTGATTTTAACCTTCATATGTTTTGGTCGCTGTATCTAAGGAAAGAAATACTTGCATTGGAGGCTGTTCAGAGAAGGTTCACAGGTTGATTCCGGAGATGAGTGAGTTGACTCATGAGGATAGGTTGAGTAGGCTGGGCCGATACACATTGGAGTTCAGAAGAATGAGAGGTGATCTTATTGAAACTTATAAGATAATGAGGGGGCTCGACAAGGTGGATGCAGAGAGGTTATTTCCACTTTTAGAGGAAAATAAAACGAGAGGACATAGTTTTAAAATAAGGGGCCACCCATTTAAAACTGAGATGAGGAGAAATTTCTTCCCTGAGGGTTGTAAATCTTTGGAATTCTCTGCCCCAGAGAGCTGTGGAGGCTGGGTCATAGAAACATAGAAAATAGGTGAAGTATGCCATTCAGCCCTTCGAGCCTGCACTACCATTCAATGAGATCATGGCTGATCATTCCCTGAGTACCCCTTTCCTGCTTTCTCTCCTTGATCCCCTTAGTCGTAAGGGCCATATCTAACTCCCTCTTGAATATATCGAATGAAATGGCATCAACAACTCTCTGCGGCAGGGAATTCCACAGGTTTGCAACTCTCTGGGTGAAGAAGTTTCTCCTCATCTCAGTCCTAAATAGCCTACCCCTTATCCTAAGACTGTGTCCCCTGGTTCTGGACTTCCTCAACATCGGGAACATTCTACCCGCATCTAACCTGTCCTGTTTTGTCAGAATCTTACATGTTTCTATGAGAATCTCTCATCCTTCTAAACTCCAGTGTATAAAGGCCCAGTTGATCCAGTCTTTCCTCATATGTCAGACCTGTTATCTTGGGAATCAGTCCGGTGAACCTTCGCTGCACTCCCTCAATAGCAAGAACGTCCTTCCTCAGATTAGGAGACCAAAACGGAACACAATATTCCAGGAGAGGCCTCACCAAGGCCCTGTACAACTGCAGTAAGACCTCCCTGCTCCTATACTCAAATCCCCTAGCTATGAAGGCCAACATACCATTTGCCTTCTTCACTGCCTGCTGTACCTGTATGCCAACTTTCAATGACTGATGAACCATGACACCCAGGTCTCGTTGCATCTCCCCTTTTCCTAATCTGCCGCCATTCAGATAATATTCTGTCTTCGCATTAGTTACATCCTCAAAAAATTACAGAAGATTTGTCAAGCATGATTTCCCCTTCATAAATCCATGTTGACTTGGACCGATCCTGTCACTGCTTTCCAAATGTGCTGCTATTTCATCCTTAATAATTAATTCCAACATTATCCCCACTACTGATGTCAGGCAAACCGGTCTATAATTACCCACTTTCTCTCTCCCTCCCTTTTTTTAAAGTGGCGTTACATTAGCTACCCTCCAGTCCATAGGAACTGATCCAGAGTCGATAGACTGTTGGAAAATGATCACCAATGCATCCACTATTTCTAGGGCCACTTCCTTAAGTACTCTGGGATGCAGACTATCGGGCCCTGGGGATTTATTGACCTTCAATCCCATCAATTTCCCTGACACAATTTCCTGCCTAATAAGAATATCCTTCAGTTCCTCCTTCTCTCTAGACACTCGGTCCCTTAGTATTTCCGGAAAGTTATCTGTGTCTTCCTTCGTGAAGACAGAACCAAAGTATTTGTTCAATTGGTCTGCCATTTCTTTGTTCCCCATTATAAATTCACCTGAATATATTTAAGGCGGATATAGACAAATTTTTGAGCGATAATGGAGTAAAGGGTTAGGTGGAGCAGGCAGGGAAGTGGAGCTAAGTCCATGATCAGATCAGCCATGATCTTACTGAATGGCAGAGCAGGCTCGAAATGGCCTACTCCTGCTCCTATTTCTTATGTTCTTAAACACTCCCAGGGCAGGTACAGCACGGGTTAGATACAGAGTGAAGCTCCCTCGACACTGTCCCATCAAATACTCCCAGGGCAAGTGCAACACAGGTTAGATACAGAGTAAAGCTCCCTCTACACTGTCCCATCAAATGCTAAACCCAGCCCATAATGAGCAGGGCTCAAGGAGGTTGGTTGCTAGGCACTGCAGTGATGTCATAAAGCAGGGCCATTCAGCCCAGCGGGTCCTCTCCGTGTCCCTTTAAAGGTGGAGAGCTGGAACATCCTGTCTCATCACACATCCCCCTGTTCATACTGAGAATCCCCGGGGAAAGGCCAAGGCCCAGAGTGTGGAACACAACCAAGGGGGACACAGGAGGAGAGAAGGGGAGGTAAATCAAGGAGTCAGGACTGCGGGTCACCAAGCTTCGGCTTTAGAGCCTGTAGACTTCAGATGGGGAAGAGCGAGCCAGTAGTTTTAGGATCCAGGGAGAGAGCAAGGCACATTGCACAAATTCCTACTTTTTTATCCTTCTCTCCTCTCCTCCCCTGAAGGTGCTGACTCTGGCTGGGTTCAGTTCCACACTCACTGGTTCCCCTCCCTCTCCTCCCCTGTAGGTGCTGACTCTGGCTGGGTTCAGTTCCACACTCACTGGTTCCCCTCCCTCTCTTCCCCTGAAGGTGCCGACTCTGGTTGGGTTCAGTACTACACTCACCAGTTTCTCTCCAATATGTGGTAGCCCATGTGCCCAATGTCCTTGACAGTGAGTGTCGACAGGCTATTAGTTGGAACATTGGAACAGGAACAGGCCATTCAGCCCCTTGAGCCTGTTCCGCCATTCAATTATATCAGTATTTTAACTCCGTCTACCTTCCTTGGTTCCATCGCCTTAACACCCTTGCCTAAAGAAGCAGGTATCAATCTCAGTTTTGGAATTTTTAATTGGCCCCCAGCCTCCGTTTTATGGGGAAAAGAGTTCCAGATTTCCACGACGCTTTAAGAGCATAAGAAATAGGAGCAGGAGTGGGTTAAACAGTCCCTCAAGCCTGCTCTGCCATTCAATAAGATCAAGGCTGATCTTCTACCGCAACTCCACTTTCCCGCAATATCCCCGTAACCCTTGATTTCTTTATTGTCCAAACATCTATTGATCTCAGCCCTGAATATACTCAACGACTGAGCATCCACAGCTCTTTGGGGAAGAGAAATCCAAAGATTCACAACCCTTTGAGTAAAGACATTTCGTCACATCTCAGTCCTAAATGGCCATCTGTTGTCATGAGACTATGACCGCTAGTTCTAGACTCTCCAGACAAGAGAACAGCCAATCAGCATTTGTGTGAGGAAGTGCTTCCTGACATTTGCCCTGAACGGCCGAGCTCTGATTTGAAGGTCGTGTCCCCTTGTTGTGGACTCCCTCACCAGAGGAAATAGTTTCTCTCCATCCACCCCATCAACTCCTTTAATCATCTTAAACACCTCAATTAGATCACCCCTTAATCTTCTATATTTCTCATAATTTACAAACATCATCACTGTAAGTACAGCATCATAGAATCACAGAAGTTTACAGCATTGAAGGAGGCCATTCAGCCCATCATGTCCATGCCGGCCGACAAAGAGCTATCCAGCCAAATCCCACTTTTCAGCTCTTAGTCCGTGGCCTTGTAGGTCACGGCACTTCAAGTGCATATCCAAGTTTGTTTTAAATGCTACAAGGGTTTCTGCCTTGACCACCCTTTCAGGCAGTGGGTTCCATACCTCCACCATCCTCTGGGTGAAGAGATTTCCCCTCTAAACCTCCTACCACTTTAAATCTATGCCCCCTGGTTGTTGACCCTCTGCTAAGAGTAATAGGTTTATTAATTTTATACACCTCAATTCGGTCTCCCCTCAGCCTCCTCTGTTCAAAAAAAAACACCAGCCTATCCAATCTTTCCTCATAGCTAAAATTCTCCAGTCTAGGTAACATCCTCCTAAATCTCCTCTGTACTCTCTCTCGTGCAATCACATCTTTCCTATAATGTGGTGATCAGTACTGCACACAATACTCTAGCTGTGACCTAACTAGTGTTTTATATACAGTTCAAGCATAACCTGCCTGTTCTTGTATTCTAATAAAGGCAAGTATTCTGTATGCCTGCTTATCTACCTTTCCTGCTACCTTCAGGGATCTGTGGATATGCCTTCCAAGGTCCCTTTGTTCCTCTACACTTCTCATTGTCCTACCATTTATTGTGTATTCCCTCGCCTTGTTAGCCCTCCCCAAATGCATTACCTCACACTTCTGTGGATTGAATTACATTTGCCATTGTTCTGTCCACCTGACCAGTCCATTGATATCTTCCTGCAGTCTGCAGCTTTCTTCTTCATTATTGCATTATCTGACAGATTGGTTCCCCTCCCTCTCCTCCCCGAAGGCGCTGACTCTGTCTGGGTGTCTGTGCTCTCGTCACCTTTTTATTCACTCTGACCCTCCCTATATATCTGTAATATCTCCCTGTTTTGGTGATGGGCTCTCCCTAACACCTTGCCATTTCACCATCTTAGACAGATGCTCCCAGACTGTCACCATTTCAGGGAATCATACAGCACCGAAGGAGACCAATCGGTCCAAGCCTGTCCGACTCACTGAAAGAGCCGCTCCTTGCACGTACCCCAAAGCACTAGAACATTTTCCCTTTGAAGCATTCATCGTTTTGAAAGTTATTATTGATGTCCTTTTCAAAGTGTGGTGCCCAGAATTGAGCAAATGCTCAATATGAGGTCTAACTAGTGACTGATAAAGGTTGAGCTTGTTGTGCTCTATACTGCTATTAATGCTTTAACAGATTGATCAGCTGATCCTGCCCCCTCACAGATTTGTGTTCACCTTTAAATTGGACCATTTGGTTGAGAATGCCTCCCATTTTTCTTCCTTCCAGAATGCATTTAGTGTCCGTGTCCCTGGGAGCCTGAGGCCCTGTCCCCACGGGCGAGACAAACCCGGGCTCAGCCTCTGGGCTGTTATTGGGCCCTGGGCCCTACACCAGGTGTTTATGAAGCTCACCTGCCCCACTCGCGGCTCCAATTCCTGCCCCGCGCCGACAACCCACCGTCTCGTGTCCCACATCATCCGGGCTCCACCAACTGTCGCCGTCGCCGTCGCCGCCGCCCGCGCATGCTCAATACGGGAGATCCGGCTCAGCCCCGCTCACTGGGTGGGGGCCGCAAGCACCGCCCCTCGCACACTCCGATTGGTTGGAGGACCAACGCTTGCTCGGTCCTCTAGCCCCGCCCCCGCTCTTCTTATTGGTCCGGAGCTTCCGTCAATCACCCGGGCAGTGTGAGCTGAGCATGCGTGATGGGGCGGCTATGTCTAAGGCAGCGGCTGAGAGATGGATGGAGGGAGGGAGCGGGTTAATAAACCCCGGGGGGCCGCGGGCTTCACACACACCGAGTGCGGGCCCAGGCCCCGCCCGAGAGACAACACACCCGCTGTGGGCCTCAGGTCCCGAACTACAACTTGCGGCTCCGGCCTTTCCCCGAGCGGGGCCTTCTCCCGGTGACGGGCCCGGGGGACGGCCGCTCTGTCCCGGGGTGGGCGCTCTCGGGCCTCCTGTGGGGCTCTAGGTGTTGCAGCAGTTTGAGCGGGAGTGGGGATGGAGGAGAAGCTGCTGGGTTTCCCCCCCAGTACATCTGGGCCCAGTGGGACCAACAATTGCCCATGTGGGGCTGTCCGGGGAGGTGGGCTCTGGGCCCAGTGGGACCAACAATTGCCCATGTGGGGCTGTCCGGGGAAGTGGGCTCTGGGCCCAGTGGGACCAACAATTGCCCATGTGGGGCTGTCCAGGGAGGTGGGCTCTGGGCCCAGTGGGACCAACAATTGCCCATGTGGGGCTGTCCGGGGAGGTGGGCTCTGGGCCCAGTGGGACCAACAATTGCCCATGTGGGGCTGTCCAGGGAGGTGGGCTCTGGGCCCAGTGGGACCAACAATTGCCCATGTGGGGCTGTCCGGGGAGGTGGGCTCTGGGCCCAGTGGGACCAACAATTGCCCATGTGGGGCTGTCCAGGGAGGTGGGCTCTGGGCCCAGTGGGGCCAACAATTGCCCATGTGGGGCTGTCCGGGGAGGTGGGCGCTGGGCCCAGTGGGGCCAACAATTGCCCATGTGTGGCTGTCTGGGGAGATGGGCTCTGGGCCCAGTGGGACCAACAATTGCCCATGTGGGGCTGTCCGGGGAGGCGGCTTCTGGGGAGATTAGATTGTTAAACACACCCTGTGTCCGCACAATGCAAGTTTGTTTTAGGAACAAGCATTACTGTACAAACTTTTAATCCATTTTACATATACAGATTTTTTATTTGTTCTGGGCTGTGACCGTCGCTGGCAAGGCCAACATGTACTGTCCATCCTTAATTATACTGGAGAAGGTAGTGGTGAGCCGCTTACTTGAACCGCTGCAGTCCGTGTGGTGAAGGTACTCCCACAGTGCTGTTAGGGAGGGAGTTCCAGGATTTTGACCCAGTGATGATGAAAGAATGGTGATATATGACCAAGTCAGGATGGTGTGTGACTTGGAGGGGATCTTGCAGATGATGGTGTTCCCTTTTCCTTCTAGGTGGTAAAAGTCACGGGACAGGTTGGGTGGCAGATTCCCTTCCATAAGAACATAGGAATTAGGAGCAGGAGTCAGCCATACGGCCCTTCGAGCCTGCTCCACCAGTCAATAAGACCATGGCTGATCTTCGATTTGACTTTCCCGCCCGATCCCCATATCGCTGAAGAAAGTTAGTGCGCAGTTGGGATTTTTGTGACAATCCAGCAGCTTTCATGGTGACTGTTTTTCTGGGGGTTCTCTCACACTCCCTTTTACCTGTTTTATATTCATTTTACAGGTTAGTAGAAAGGGAGGAGTTGTAGACGGGAAATTTACATCACATTACGATCGGTCAGTCTATTCATCGGGACCTGAATATCATCAAACATAACATGGAATGGTATGGCGTGAAAGCAGGAAGGGGGTACTGAAGTTTCATGTTCAGCCATGAACTCATTGAATGGCGGTGCAGGCTAGAAGGGCTGAATGGCCTGCTCCTGCACCTATTTTCTATGTTTCTATGGAAGCAAAAAGCAGCGTTGACAACGGGGAGAAACCGTACACGTGTTGTGTATGTGGTCAAGGATTCAGCCTATCCTCTGGCCTAGCGAAACACAAACGCAGTCACACTGGGGAGAAACCGTGGAAATGTGGGGACTGTGGGAAAGAATTCAATTACCTGTCTGAGCTGGAAACTCATCGACACAATCACACCGGGGAGATGCCGTTCTCCTGCTCAGTTTGCAGGAAGGTATTGTGTTCTTAACACAGATGAGGCTGCACATAGGGAGGTTATAGTAACAGTGACCTCAGTCTTTATTAAGACACTCCAGAATGAGGAACAGGCCTTAGGGGCCGGCTTATATACAGTGCTCCCAAGGGATGCTGGGATCCCTTGGGAATTCAGAGGATGTGCTCCCTGGTGGCGGAACATGGGAGTGCATGCTTTTCAGATACACAACAGAAGGGATTGGTGCATACGTCCCACCTGCTGAAGCACCAGCGAGTTCACACTGGGAAGAGGCCATTTACCTGCCCCCTATGCAGGAAAGATTCGTGCATGCACCCAACCAGCGGGCGCATCAGCTTGATCATACTGGCGAGTGGCCGTTGCCATGTTCCGACTGTGGGAAGGGCTTGAAAAGCTTCTGGCAGCTGGAGACATACCAGAGAAAGACCATTCACCTGCTGCATGAATGGGAAGATTTTCAGTGATCCGTCCAACCGGTGAGCACACCAGTGGATGGATCACTAATGAGAGATCCTGTAGGTGTTCTGACTGAGGGAAGAGCTTTAGCAGACACGGGAACCTATCACACTGTAGTTAGGCCCTTTGTCTGTTCCCTGTGTTTAAAACGATTCACTCTGTTATTCACCCTGCTGAGATACCAGCGAGCTCACACTGACGAGAGACCTTTTAAATATTCAGACTGTGGGAAGAACTAGAAAAGCTCCAATAACCTGCTGAGACACTAGCGAGCTCACTGTTCTGTAGTGCAGGTACCCTGCAGATCGCTGGGGTACCATGATTGTGGAATAGATGAATATTTTATAAATTTTGTACTGCTGTTTAATCTTTCAAACTGTTATGCTCGCAGACCTACGTTCCTCCCGGTTAAGCAATGCCTCGATTTCAAAATTCTTATCCGTGTTTTCAGATCCCTCCATGTCCTCACCCCTCCCTATCTCTGTAATCTTCTCCAGCCCCACAACCTCTGATATCTGCTCTCTTACTTCAGTCTTTTTGAGCATTCCTGCTGATAATCGCACACCCTTCTGTTCCCTAGGCACTAAGCTCTAAAACTCACTCCCTAAATATCTCCACCTCTCATTCCTCCTTTTAAGATGGTCCTTACAACCTATGTCTTTGTCACTTGCCCTAATATCGGCTCATGTGGCTTGGTGTCAAGTTTTTGTCTTATAATACTCGTGAAATTCCTTGGGACGTTTTACACATTAAAGGCGTTTTTGTTGCTGATTCCCTTGATTTGACCTTTCATGGTATTACATAGAATGTATAGCACAGAAATAGATCATTCGGCCCAACTGGCCCATGTCGGGTTTAAACTTCACACGACTCTCCTCCCACCCTATCAACCTATCCTCCTATTCCTCTATAGTGAGGAATTCCACAGTCACTGGTTGCCTTTTAGTGCCCGTCCAACAGGCCAATGTGTGAGGGTATGCAGTGATTGTTGGCAGCCTATTCAACCTTGGGGGCATCACAGTCCAAAAACCACGCCCTTTGCAGACTTGGCCTTTGGTGCTGGGGTGAATGGACAGTGATCAGTAGCAGGAGCCCAGGGCATTGAGGTTAACTGCAGTCCATGCTGGGATTAGCTGACAACCCCCACAGTGTGCAACCTATCTTGGTCTGCGCTGGGGAGCAAGGGAGGTCAAGGGTCAGCAGAGAAAGCCATCAACCTTGACCCCCCAGCCTCTCTCACGCAGGAGAAGCCAGTTGCATTGACGTCATGATAGCTGCACTTTTCATGACGTCAACACGTTCCAGCGCGCATCACCCTCAGCCGCGATCTCGCTCCCCATTGGTCGGGAGATCTTGTCAATCAGGCCGTGAGCCCGGGTCACGTGTTTCTCGAGCGCGCGCATCGCCTAACGGCCGGAAGCGGAGAGAAGGTTCCGGAGCGGAGGGGAGGAGGAAGTGGCGGGGTGAGGCTTTCTAAACACCCGGGGTAGGCCTCAAGCCCCGAACAAGAACTACGGCTCCGGCGTTTGCCCCGAGCGGGACCTTCTCCCGGTGACAGACCCGGGGGCAACAACCGCCATCTTGGGGCAGAATCTACTGGGGGGTTAATGACGTCACGGTGCTGCAGGACGCTGATTGGTTGGTGAGTCGGACAGGCTTTGTCCCTCGGCAGGCTGACAAAGTGTCAATTGCTGGAATCACAACTTGTATTTATATAGCGCCTTTAACGGAGCAACACGTCCCAAGGGCTTCACAGCAGCGTGACAGACACAACACATACATTTAACACCCAGACACAAAAGGAACAATTAAGGCAGGTGACCAAAAGCTTGTTTAAAGAGGCAGGTTTTAAGGAGCGTCTTAAAGAGGAGGAGAGGTTTCGGGAGGGAGTTCCTGAGCTTGGGGCCCAGGCAGCTGAGGGCACGGCCACCGCTGGTGGAGCGATTATAATCAGGGATGTTCACGAGGGCAGAATTTGAGGAGCGCGGACATCTCGTCAGGTTGTGAGGCTGAAAAAGAGTGATTTGTAAACAAGGATGAGAATTTTGAAAGCGAGGCGTTGTTTAACCGGGAGCCAATGTAGGTCAGCGAGCGCAGCGGTGGTGGGTGATCGTGACTTGGTGCGAGTTAAGACACGGGCTGCTGAATTTTGGATAATCTCAAAGTTTATGTAGTGTAGAATGTGAGAGGCCAGGAGTGAGCTGGAGTAGTCAAGTCTAGAGGTAACAAAGGCATGGATGAGGGTTTCAGTAGCAGAAGAGCTGAGACAGGGGCTGAAGTGGGCAATGTTACGGAGGTGGAAAAAGGCAGTTTTAGTTATGCCGCGGATATGTGGCTCAACTTATTTCCGGGTTAAATATGACACCTAGGTTGCGAACAGTCTTTTCACTCTCAGATTGATGCGAGGGAGAGGGATGGAGTCAATGGTTAGGGAATGCAGTTTGTGACGGGGACCAAAGATAATAGCTTCGGTCTTCTCAATATTTGGAGAAAACTTCTGCTCATCCAGTACTGGATGTCAGACAAACAATCTAATTTAGAACTACTTTATTTAATTAGTAACTAAATTAGATAAAACAATTAAGTAATAACATTTAAATAATAAAAAAATAATGAATTAACTAATGAAATAAAACAGAAAAGGCTGGAAATCTCAGCGGGTCAGGCAGCATCTGTGGAGAGAAGCAGAGCCAACGTTTCGGGTCTCTGACCCTTCGTCAGAACTGGCAAAAGTTTCAAATGTAACAGATGCTTAAGGAAATGCTGGGACCCTGAAAGGGGGAGGAGAGGAAAGAACAAAAGGCAATATCTCTGATCGGGTGGGGGGGCAGAAGAGATTTAAGAGACAAAAGTGATGATGGGCCAAACTGATATAGTAATGGCACAAGTTAGGAAACAAAAGATGAGTCTAGATATGGTGTGAATGCCTGAATAATTACCAGCTGCCATGGGAAACAGAGAATTTGTAAAAAAAAAGGAGGAAAGGGAACAAAATATGGGCAGAGATTATGGTCTGAAATTGTTGAACTCGATGTTGAGTCCAGAAGGCTGTAAAGTAGCTAAACGAAAGATGAGGTGCTGTTCCTCGAGCTTGCATTGAGCTTCGTTGGAAAAGTGTAGAAGGCCAAGGATGGAGTGGTCAGATTTGGAGTGGAGTGGAGAATTAAAGTGACAGGTGACCAGAAGCTCAGGGTCACACTTGCGGAATGAATGGAGATGTTCATGTCGAGGGCAATGTTAACCATGGCGGAGGGGAATCTTTGGATGAGGAAAAAGGAAGAAATTTCAGAGGCACTAGTGTGGAAGGTGGCGTCATCAGAACAGATGTGACAGAGACGGAGAAACTAGGAGAATGGAATGGAGTTCCTACAGGATGCGGGATGGGAGGAAGTGTATTCCAGATGGCTGTGAGAGTCGGTGGGCTTTATAGTGAATCTTTGTCAATAGTCTATCCTCAGAAATGGAGACACAGAAGTCGAGGAAGGGAAGAGTCGGTGAGGGACGGGTGGAAATTGGATGAAAAGTAAATGATATTTTCTAGTTTAGAGCGAAAGCAGGAGACGGCACTGATTCAGTCATCAATCTACCGGAAAAAGAGGGGACCCGAGTAGGACTGGAACAAAGACACATATGGGTTCCGATAGCAACACCTTTTAATTTGGAGGAAGTGAGTGGAGTTAAAGGAGAAGTTGTTCAATGTGAGAACAAGTTCAGCCAGGTGGAAGAGGAGGAAGGGTGATGGTGGATGGGGACTGGTTGGGCCTCTGCTCGAGGAAGAAGCGGTGCGCCCTCAGGCCATCCTGGTGGGAGATGGAAGTGTAGAGGGATTGGACATCCATTGTGAAAAGTTGGGGCCAGGAAACTGTTAAAGTGGCGGACGGCATTGGAAGAGTCACTGGACAAGGGGAGAAAAAATAGAATCAAGATAGGAAGAAATAAGTTTTATTTCAGGCAAGAACAGGCTGAAATGATGGGTCTACCAGGGCAGTCCTGTTTGTGGATCTTGAGAAGGAGGTAGAAGCGGGCTGTGTGGGGTTGGGGATCTATGAGATTTGGTGGCTGTGGAGTGAAGATCTCCAGAGGAGATGAGGTCAGTGACATTTTGGGAAATGATGGCTTGATGTTCGGTGGTGGGGTCATGGTCCAGGGGGAGATAGGAGGAAGTGTCAGAGAGTTAGCGATCACTCTCTGCAAGGTAGAGGTTGGTTCGTCAAACAATAACAGAACCACCCTTGTCAACAGGTTTAATGACAATGTAGGGGTTGGATCTGAGAGAGCGCAGTGCTGCAAATTCAGAGGGAGTGAGGTTGGAGGGAGGGAGTGAGTAGCAGTGCGATGGCCGATGTCGCATCGGCAGTTTGCAATGAAGAGGACTAGAGAGGGCAAAATAGAAACATAGAAAATAGGTGCAGGAGTAGGCCATTCGACCCTTCGAGCCTGCAACACCATTCAATATGATCATGGCTGATCATGCACTTCAGTACCCTATTCCTGCTTTCTCGCCATACTCCTTGATCCCTTTAGCCGTAAGGGCCACATCTAACTCCCTTTTGAATATATCTAACGAACTGGCCTCAATAACTTTCTGTGGTAGAGAATTCCACATGCTCACATCTCTCTGAGTGAAGAAGTTTCTCCTCATCTCTGTCCTAAATGGCTTACCCCTTATCCCCTGGTTCAGGAGTTCCCCATCATCGGGAACATTCTTCCTGCATCTAACCTGTCCAATCCTGTCAGAATTTTATATGTTTCTATGAGATCCTCTCTCATTCTTCTAAATTCCATTGAATATAAGCCTAGTCGGTGCAGTCTTTCTTCATATGTCAGTCCTGTCATCCCGGGAATCAGTCTGGTGAACCTTCGCTGCACTCCCACAATAGCAAAAATGTCCTTCCTCAGATTAGGAGGCCAAAACTGTACACAATATTCAAAGTGTGGCCTCACCAAGGCCCTGTACAACCTCCCTGCTCCTATACTCAAATCCTCTTGCTATTAAGGGCAACATGCCATTTGTCTTCTTCACTGCCTGCTGTACCTGTATGCCAACTTTCAATGACTGATGTACCATGACACCCAGGTCTCGTTGCGCCTCCCCTTTTACTAATCTGTCACCATTCAGATAACAATCTGTCTTCCTGTTTTTATGACCAAAGTGGATAACCTCACATTTATCTACATTATACCGCATCTGCCATGTATTTGCCCATTCACCTAACCTGTCCAAATCACCCTGCAGCCTCTTAGCATCCTCCTCACAGCTCACACTGCCACCCAGCTTAGTGTCATCTGCAAACTTGGAGATATTACATTCAATTCCTTCGTCTAAATCTTTAATGTACATTATAAGTAGCAGGGGTCCCAGCATTGAGCCTTGCGGTATCCCACGAGTCACTGCTTGCCATTCTGAAAAGGACCCGTTTATTCCCACTCTTTGCTTTCTGTCTGCCAAGCAGTTCTCTATCCACGTCAGTTCATTAGCCTCAATACCATGTGCTTTAATTTTGCACACTAATCTCTTGCGTGGGACCTTGTCAAAAGCCTAAATACACCACATCCACTGGCTCTCCCTTGTCCACTCTACTAGTTACATCCCCCAAAAAATTCTAGGTTTGTCAAGCATGATTTCCCTTTCATAAATCCATGCTGACTTGGACCGATCCTGTCACTGCTTTCCAAATGCGCTGCTATTACATCTTTAATAATTGATTCCAACATTTTCCCCACCATCGATGTCAGCATGGATTTATGAAAGGGAAATCATGCTTGACAAACCTATAATTCCCTGTTTTCTCTAGAGGCCAGAGGGAGGGGTTCAGGTAGAGCGAGAATTCTGAAAACAGGAGAAAGGGTCAGCTGTGCAGGGGGAAGACTCCTGGCCGAAGAAGTGGGCACGGAGATGAAGGAAATGGAAAAAGAGCTCAGCATCGTCCGACCTCAAAATTCATCGAAGTGGGGGTGTAAGGGGATGAAGCTCAGGCCTTTGCTGAGGACCGATCGTTCGGGGTCAGAGAGAGAGGAAGGTCAGAGGGCATAGTAAAAACACAGCAGGGGGTGAGATTGGAAGAAGGGATGGGATCAGAGGGAAGTGAAGGGGAAGAATGTTCCGAAGAGCCGTTGGTGTCCAAGAGTTGTTGAAAGAAGGTTAGATAGACATGTCAGGGCAGGTGGTTTGCCGTATCTGCAGCATGTGGGAGTTTGTGAAGAGCATGGCGATCCCGAGCGCCCATGTCTGTTCGGTGAGAGGCCTATAAAAGGCACAGCAGGAAGTCCGGGGCCCAGCGTCGAGGAGGTGCGTGGAGAGGCGTGCTTGTACAGCTACAGGGAGAAGGCAAAAAGAAATAGAAAGGTGACGTCACAGCCAAGGGGGTAAGTGATTGGCTGGTGATTGGTGAGTAGTTTTTCTTTTTTCTCTTCGATAACAGTGAGTAACTTTAAACATTGTTGTTGCCAATTTAAGTGTATCTAAGGGTTAAGTCATGGCAGGAGAGTTCGGTCACATGATATGCTCCTCCTGTACCATGTGGGAACTCAGGGACACTTCCGGTGTCCCTGACAACTACATCTGCGGGAAGTGTATCCGCCTCCAGCTCCTGACGGACCGCGTTGCGGAATTGGAGCTGAGGGTGGATTCACTCTGGAGCATCCACGATGCTGAGAATGATGTGAGTAGCACGTGTAGCGAGTTGGTCTTACCGCAGGAGAAGGGTCCACAGCCAGCTAGAGAATGGAAGACTAGCAGGAAGAGCAGTGCAAGGAAGGTAGTGCAAGGGTCCCCATTGGTCATCCCCCTGAAAAACAGATACACTGCTTTGAGTACTGTTGAGGGGGATGACTCATCAGGGGAGGGCAGCAGCAGCCAAGTTCATGGCACCGTGGCTGGCTCTGCTGCACAGGGGGGCAGGAAAAAGAGTGGGAGAGCGATAGTGATAGGGGATTCAATTGTGAGGGGAATAGATAGGCGTTTCTGCGGCCGCAACCGAGACTCCAAGATAGTATGTTGCCTCCCTGGTGCAAGGGTCAAGGATGTCTTGGAGCGGGTGCAGGACATTCTAAAAAGGGAGGGAGAACAGCCAGTTGTCGTGGTGCACATTGGTACCAACGACATAGGTTTAAAAAAAAGGGATGAGGTCCTACGAAACGAATTTAAGGAGCTAGGAGCTAAATTTAAAAAGTAGGACCTCGAAAGTAGTAATCTCGGGATTGCTACCAGTGCCACATGCTAGTCAGAGTAGGAATCGCAGGAGAGCACAGATGAATACGTGGCTTGAGCAGTGGTGCAGCAGGGAGGAATTCAAATTCCTGGGGCATTGGAACAGGTTCTGGGGAAGGTGGGACCAGTACAAACCGGACGGTCTGCACCTGGGCAGGACCGGAACCAATGTCCTCGGGGGAGTGTTTGCGTGTGCTGTTGGGGAGGAGTTAAACTAATATGGCAGGGGGATGGGAACCAATGCAGGGAGACAGAGGGAAACAAAAAGGAGACAAAAGCAAAAGACAGAGAGAAGATGAGGAAAAGTGGAGAGCAGAGAAACCCGAGGAAAAGTGGAGAGCAGAGAAACCCGAGGAAAAGTGGAGAGCAGAGAAACCCAAGGAAAAGAACAAAAAGGGCCACTGTACAGCAAAATTCTAAAAGGACCAAGGGTGTTAAAAAAAACTAGCTTGAAGGCTTTGTGTCTGAATGCAAGGAGTATCCGTAATAAGGTGGATGAATTAACTGTGCAAATAGATGTTAACAAATATGATGTGATTGGGATTACAGAGATGTGGCTCCAGGATGATCAGGGCTGGGAGCTCAACATCCAGGGGTATTCAACATTCAGGAAGGATAGAACAAAAGGAAAAGGAGGTGGGGTAGCATTGCTGGTTAAAGAGAAGATTAATGTAACAGTTAGGAAGGACATTAGCTTGGATGATGTGGAATCTATATGGGTAGAGCTGCAGAACACCAAAAGGCAAATAACGTTAGTGGGAGTTGTGTACAGACCTCCAAACAGTAGTAGTGATGTTGGAGAGGGCATCAAACAGGAAATTAGGGGTGCATGCAATAAAGGTGCAGCAGTTATAATGGATGACTTTAATATGCACATAGATTGGGCTAACCAAACTGGAAGCAATACGGTGGAGGAGGATTTCCTGGAGTGCATAAGGGATGGTTTTCTAGACCAATATGTTGAGGAACCAACTAGGGGGGGAGGCCATCTTAGAGAGGATTAATTAGCAATCTCGTTGTGCGAGGCCCCTTGGGGAAGAGTGACCATAATATGGTGGAATTCTGCATTAGGATGGAGAATGAAACAGTTAATTCAGAGACCATGGTCCAGAACTTAAAGAAGGGTAACTTTGAAGGTATGAGGCGTGAATTGGCTACGATAGATTGGCGAATGATACTTAAGGGGTTGACTGTGGATGGGCAATGGCAGACATTTAGAGACCGCATGGATGAACTACAACAATTGTACATTCCTGTCTGGCGTAAAAAATAAAAAAGGGAAGGTGGCTCAACCGTGGCTATCAAGGGAAATCAGGGATAGTATTAAAGCCAAGGAAGTGGCATACAAATTGGCCAGAAATAGCAGTGAACCCGGGGACTGGGAGAAATTTAGAACTCAGCAGAGGAGGACAAAGGGTTTGATTAGGGCAGGGAAAATGGAGTACGCGAAGAAGCTTGCAGGGAACATTAAGACGGATTGCAAAAGTTTCTATAGATATGTAAAGAGAAAAAGGTTAGTAAAGACAAACATGGGTCCCCTGCAGTCAGAATCAGGGGAAGTCATAACGGGGAACAAAGAAATGGCTGACCAATTGAACAAGTACTTTGGTTCGGTATTCACTAAGGAGGACACAAACAACCTTCCGGATATAAAAGGGGTCAGAGGGTCTAGTAAGGAGGAGGAACTGAGGGAAATCCTTATTAGTCGGGAAATTGTGTTGGGGAAATTGATGGGATGGAAAGCCGGTAAATCCCCAGGGCCTGATGGACTGCATCCCAGAGTACTTAAGGAGGTGGCCTTGGAAATAGCGGATACATTGACAGTCATTTTCCAACATTCCATTGACTCTGGATCAGTTCCTATCGAGTGGAGGGTAGCCAATGTAACCCCACTTTTTAAAAAAGGAGGGAGAGAGAAAACGGAATTAGAGTCCGGTCAGCCTGACCTCAGTAGTGGGTAAAATGATGGAATCAATTATTAAGGATGTCATAGCAGCGCATTTGGAAAGAGGTGACATGATACGTCCAAGTCAGCATGGATTTATGAAAGGGAAATCATGCTTGACAAATCTTCTGGAATTTTTTGAGGATGTTTCTAGTAGAGTGGACAAGGGAGAACCAGTTGATGTGGTATATTTGGACTTTCAGAAGGCTTTCGACAAGGTCCCACACAAGAGATTAATGTGCAAAGTTAAAGCACATGGGATTGGGGGTAGTGTGCTGACATGGATTGAGAACTGGTTGTCAGACAGGAAGCAAAGAGTAGGAGTAAATGGGTACTTTTCAGAATGGCAGGCAGTGACTAGTGGGGTACCGCAAGGTTCTGTGCTGGGGCCCCAGCTGTTTACACTGTACATTAATGATTTAGATGAGGGGATTAAATGTAGTATCTCCAAATTTGCGGACGACACTAAGTTGGGTGGCAGTGTGAGCTGCGAGGAGGATGCTATGAGGCTGCAGAGCGACTTGGATAGGTTAGGTGAGTGGGCAAATGCATGGCAGATGAAGTATAATGTGGATAAATGTGAGGTTATCCACTTTGGTGGTAAAAACAGAGAGACAGACTATTATCTGAATGGTGACAGATTAGGAAAAGGGGAGGTGCAACGAGACCTGGGTGTCATAGTACATCAGTCATTGAAGGTTGGCATGCAGGTACAGCAGGCGGTTAAGAAAGCAAATGGCATGTTGGCCTTCATAGCGAGGGGATTTGAGTACAGGGGCAGGGAGGTGTTGCTACAGTTGTACAGGGCCTTGGTGAGGCCACACCTGGAGTATTGTGTACAGTTTTGGTCTCCTAACTTGAGGAAGGACATTCTTGCTATTGAGGGAGTGCAGCGAAGGTTCACTAGACTGATTCCCGGGATGGCGGGACTGACCCATCAAGAAAGACTGGATCAACTGGGCTTGTATTCACTGGAGTTCAGAAGAATGAGAGGGGACCTCATAGAAACATTTAAAATTCTGATGGGTTCAGACAGGTTAGATGCAGGAAGAATGTTCTCAATGTTGGGGAAGTCCAGAACCAGGGGTCACATTCTAAGGATAAGGGGTAAACCATTTGGGACCGAGATGAGGAGAAACTTCTTCACCCAGAGAGTGGTAAACCTGTGGAATTCTCTACCACAGAATGTTGAGGCTAATTCACTAAATATATTCAAAAAGGAGTTGGATGAAGTCCTTACTACTAGGGGGATCAAGGGTTATGGCGAGAAAGCAGGAATGGGGTACTGAAGTTGCATGTTCAGCCATGAATGGCGGTGCAGGCTCGAAGGGCCGAATGGCCTAATCCTGCACCTAGTTTCTATGTTTCTATGTAAGTGTCTGCAGCTCGAGGAACTTCGGCTCAGAGTTGTTGAGCTGGAGTACAAGGTGCAGACATTGCGGGGCATCAGGGAGGCAGAGAGTTTGGTCAATGGTCAGGGACGGGAGGCCAGTATGTAGTGATGAAGGAGCATCAGCCCTTGACATTGTCCAACAGCTCTGAAATACTTGCTGCCTGTATGCATGAGGAAAATGACTGCAGGGAGGATGTGCAAACTAACAATAGCACTGTTGTGTTCCCTGCCTGGTGCCAGGGTTAAGGGTATCTCCTCGTGGCTGGGGAAGAACTTGAAATGGGAGGGGGAGGATCCAGTTGTCTATGTAGGAACCAATGACATGGGTAGAACCAGGAATGAGGTTAATACGAACTTAAGAAATAGAAGCAGGAGTAGGCCATTTGGCCCCTCGAGCTTGCTCCGCCATTTAATAAGATCATGGCTGATCTGATCATGGACTCAGCTCCATTTCCCTACCTGCTCCCCATAAACCTTTATTCGCTAATCGCTCAAAATTCTGTCTATCTCCATCGTATACATTCGATGACCCAGCCACCACAGCTCTCTGGGGAAGAGAATTCCACAGATTTACAACCCACTGAGAGAAGAAATTCCCCCTTATCTCAGTTTTAAATGGGCTGCCCCTTATTCTGAGACTATGCCCCCTAGTTTTAGTTTCCCCAATGAGTTCTACTGACGGCATATGAGGAGCTAGGATCCAAATAATCAGAACCTCAAAGGTAATAATTTCTGCATTGTTACTCGAGCCACAAGCAAATTGGCATAGGGACAAACGTATTAAAGGTTTAAATGCGTGGCTCAAAGAATGGTGTGGATGTAAGGGGTTTCAGTTCATGGGCCACTGGCACCAGTACTAGGGAAAGAGGGAACTGTTCCATTGGGATGGGCTCCAGTGTGCTGGCGAACTGAATAACTAGGGCAGTCGACAGGGCTTTAAACTAATGAAGGAGTGGGGTGGGAGGTTTCAGGAAAGAGTAAATTTAAAAGCAGCAAGAGAAATGTCAAGTCTCTAGAGCAGAGCAGAGTTTTGAGTAAAACTAAGCAGAGTGGGTCAGGAAGGGACAGAGAAACTAACAAAGGTAATAAGGCTTCAGTGACTAAGGTGACATCAGGGAAGAATAGAAATAAGTCAAATCTAAAGACACTATATCTGTGCGCAAAACATTTTTTATTTGTTCATGGGATGTGGGCGTCACTGGCAAGACCAGTATTTATTGCCCATCCCTTATTCCCCTTGAGAAGATGGTGGTGAGCCGCCATAGATGAATTTAATAGGTTTGATCTAACAGCCATTAAGGAGACATGGTTGGGAACTAAATATTCCAGAATACTTCACTTTTAGAAGAGATGGGCAAAATGGAAAAGGAGGAGATGTAGCCCCTATAATAAAGGATGGGATAAAGACAGTAGAGAGAAAGGTTCTTGGCTCGGAAAATCAAGAAATAGGATCAGTTTGGGTGGAGCTAAGAGTAGTTGTAAAGTAGAGCAGAGTATAAATCATGAATCTTCATATAGATTGGGCAAACCAAATTTGCAGTAATGGTGTGGAGGACAATTTCATGGCATGTGTACAAGATAGTTTACCAGATCAGTATGTTGAGGAGCCAACTGGGGAACAGGCTACTTTAGATCTGGTATTGTGCAATGAGAAAAGGGTCATTAATAAACTTGTATTAAAGGAACTTTTAGGGAAGAGTGACCATAATAATGGAGCCAAAAAGAGTAGTAAGCCTGAGGATTGGGAGGATTTTAGACTTCAGCAAAGAATAAATAAGAAATTGATAAAGAAAGGGAAAATAGAATACGAGAGTAAACTAGATATAAAAACAAACTGTAAAAGCTTTTATAGGTATGTAAAAACGAAAAGATTAGAGAAAGTAAATGTGGGTCCCTTACAGGTTGAGACAGGAGAAATTATAATGGGGAATAAGGAAATGGCAGATAAATTAAACAACTACATTGTGCCTGTCTTCACAGAAGAAGATTCAAAAAACCTCCTTGAAATAGTGAAGTATCAGGAGTCTAGTGAGAATGAGTACTGAAAGAAATTGGTATTAGTAAAAAAAATAGTACTTGAATAATGAATGGGACCAAAAGCCGATAAGTCCCTTGGACCTGATGGCCTACATCCTAGGGTTTTGAAAGAGGTTGCTTTAGAAATAGTGGATGTATTGGTTGTCATCGTCCAAAATTCCATAGATTCTAGAACAGTTCCTGTGGATTGGAGGGTAGCTGATGTAACACCAATATTTGCTTTTTGCGGTATACATCAATGATCTAGACTTGAATGTAGGGAATATGATTAAGAAGTTTGCAGATGATACAAAAATAGGCCGTGTGATGATAATGAAGAAGAAAGCTGTGGACTGCAGGAAGATATCAATCAACTGGTCAGGTGGGCAGAACAGTGGCAAATGGAGTTTAGTCCGGAGAAGTGTGAAGTAATGCATTTGGGGAGGGCTAACAAGGAAAGGGATTGCACATTAATTGGTAGGACACTGAGAAGTGTAGAGGAACAAAGGGATGTGCATGTCCACAGATCCTTGAAGGTAGCAGGCCAGGTAGATAAGGTGGTTAAGAACGCATACGGAATGTGTTACACTCATAATAAATGGTCAGACCGAGTACTGTGTGTAATGAGCAAGTGTGACCTTAGCTCCTTTATTATAGTTCCAGAGTGCAGGTACCTCGTGGGTGGCCTGCTTATATACTGTGCTCCCAAGGGATGCTGAGATCCCTTGGGACTCCAACTAAGGTCACACTTGCTCATTACACACAGTACTCGGTCTGACCATTTATTATGAGTGTAACACATTCCGTATGCATTCTTAACCACCTTATCTACCTGGCCTGCTACCTTCAAGGATCTGTGGACATGCACATCCCTTTGTTCCTCTACACTTCTCAGTGTCCTACCATTTAATGTGTAATCCCTTTCCTTGTTAGCCCTCCCCAAATGCATTACTTCACACTTCTCCGGACTAAATTCCATTTGCCACTGTTCTGCCACCTGACCAGTTGATTGATATCTTCCAACAGGTAGGCCCTCTGGTGGACAGGTGTGATGCAGGTTACAAGGGGTTAAATACATAACAGAATGCTTGCCTTTATTAGCCGAGGCATAGACTATAAGAGCAGGGGGGGTTATGCTTGAACTGTATATAACACTGGTTAGGCCACAGCTGGAGTACTGTGTGCAGTCTGGTCACCACATTACAGGAAGGATGTGCTTGCACAGGACAGGGTACAGAGGAGATTTACGAAGATGTTGCTGGGAGTGGAGAATCTTAGCTATGAGGACAGGTTGGATAGGCTGGAGTTGTTTTCCTTCGAACAGAGGAGGCTGAGGGGAGACCTCTTTGAGGTGTATAAAATTATGAGGGCCTAGATATAGTGTATAGAAAGGGCCTATTTCTCTTAGCAGAGGGGTCAACAACCAGGGGGCATAAATTTAAAGTAAATCGTAGAAGGCTTCGAGGGGATTTAAGGGAAAATTTCTTCACACAGAGGGTTGTGGGGGTCTGGAACTCACTGCCTGAAAGGGTGGTAGAGGCAGAAACTCTACCACATTTTAAAAAGTACCTGGATGTGCACTTGAAGTACCGTATCCTGCAGGGTTACGGACCTAGAGCTGGAAAGTGGGATTAGGCTGGATTGCCTCTTGTTGGCTGGCGCGAACACGATGGGTCAAAATGGCCTCCTTCCATGCTGTAAACTTCTATGATTCTATTTAAGAAAGGAGGGAGAGAGAACATGGAACTACAGACCAATTAGCCTGACATCAGTAGCAGGGGAAATACTAGAATCTATTATTAAGGAGGTGGTAACAGGGCATTTAGAGAATAATAAGATTGGGCAGAGTCAACATGAATTTATGAAAGGGAAATCATGTTTGACAAATCTGTTAGTTTTTGAGGTTGTAACTAGCAGAATAGATAAGGGAGAACCAGTGGATGGGGTGTATTTGGATTTTCTGAAGGCATTTGATAAGGTGCCACACAAAAGGTTATTGAACAAAATGAGGGCCCATGGGATCAAGGGTAAAATACTAGCATGGCCTGAGGATTGGTTAACGGAGAGAAAACAGAGGATAGGAATAAACGGGTCATTTTTGGGTTGGCAGGCTGTAACTAATGGGGTACCGCAAGGATCGGTGCTTGGGCCCCAGCTATTCACAATCTATATCAATGATTGGGCTGAAGGGACCAAATGTTACACAGATTGAACCTCTCCAGTCCGGCATCCTCGGAACCTGACCGGTGCCGGACCAGAGAATTTTCTGGACCACGGGAGATTACGCAGACCCCAGACTTAAAAATCCCATTGTCAGCAAAGTTTCCGGACAGGTTTCTGCTCCATTCACTGGAATCCAGGTCAGAGTCCAGTTGACACGAGGTGGCATGAAGCTGTTGTCCAGAGCTCTCCGTTAGAAAAAGCAAAACCAAACCGCACAGAAGCGTTACAGTTAAACAAGAATATAGTGTACTGCTGACCTGGGGCTGGCTGCTCCTCCTCTCCCCGCCGTCTCCAGTGCTCCCCTCCCCCAGGTCGGGCCACATGCTGTGTCCCGGGGTAAGGGGGGCACGCTGTGTTCTGTGTCCCGGGGGGGTGGGGGCACGCTGTGTCCTGTGATCCCGGGGGTAGGGGGGCATGTTGTGTCCTGTGTCCCGGGGAGCACGCTGTGTTCTGTGTCCCGGGGGGAGGGGGGCATGCTGTGTCCTGTGTCCCGGGGGGGCGGTGGGGCTCACTCTCTGTCCCAGGGGGTGGGGGGACCGCTATGTCCCAGGGCCAGCCGTTGCCCCCTCCCCGGTTGGATCGGCGCGGAGAGGGAGCCAGGAGTGCGGCAGCCAACCGAGGAGCCGAAGCTGGGCCCGAAATGCTGCACAACGACCCGGCGGCGTTCTGTGTATGTGTTGTGCAGAAGCCCACTGCACAGCATTTTGGGCCCAGCTTCAGCACCTCGGTCAACCGCTGCTCTCCTCACTCCCTCTCCAACCCATCGGGGGGGGGGGGGGGGGAGGAGGAGAGTGGAGGAGCAGCCAGCCCCGGGACACAGTGCGGGTCGCGTCCCTTCGGGAATGATGCCGGACCAGAGAGGTTGCCGGACCAGGGAGGTTCAACCTGAATATCCAAGTTTGCCGATGACACAAAGCTAGGTGGGAATATAAGTTGTGAGGAGGATGCAAAGAGACTTCAAGGAGATATAGACAGTCTAAGTGAGCGGGTAAGAACATGGAAAATGGAATATAGGGCCCAAGTTTCCACACGATAAAAAACGGGCGCCCCTCCGAGCTGGGCGCCCGTTTTTTGTGCCTAAAATGGCGCCGGAAAAAAAACACGCGATTCTGGAGCGCTTTGCAGCTCCTTGTCTGTTTGGCGCGGCGCCCAGGGGGGCGGAGCCTACACTCGCACCGATTTTGTAAGTGGGAGGGGGCGGGTACTATTTAAATTATTTTTTTTCCTGCCGGCAATGCTGCGCGTGCACGTTGGAGCGTTCGCGCACGCGCAGTGTGAAGGAAACATTGGCACTCGGCCATTTTTGTAGTTCTTTGTAGCTGTTTAATTTTTGAACATTTTTTAATAAAAGCTATTGCCATCAGCACTGAGGCTTCTTGCAGCCTTCTCACTGTCTCCTTCCCCCCCCCTTCCAGGAACGAACAGCTGTTTCCTTCTCCCCCCCCCCCCCCCCCGCTCTGCGGGAACAAACGGCTGCAGAATTCTTCATGGTTGAAGCACTTTCACACAGGTAGGAAGATGGTTTATTTAATCTTTTCTTTGCTTATAAATGTTTATTCAGGTTGGATTTATTTGTATAATATTTGTAGAAGTATAAATAAGGATTTATTATAGAATTTAATGACTTCCCTTTCCCCCCCCCTCCCCACCCCACCTCGTTCTGGACGCCTAATTTGTAACCTGCGCCTGATTTTTTTAATGTGCAGAACAGGTTTTTTCAGTTCTACAAAAATCTTCACTTGCTCCATTCTAAGTTAGTTTGGAGTATGTTTTCACTGTGGAAACTTTCAAATCAGGCGTCAGTGGCCAGACACGCCCCCTTTTGAAGAAAAAATTCTGTTCCAAAGTGGAACTGTTCTACCTGACTAGAACTGCAGAAAAAAAAATGTGGAGAATTGCGATTTCTAAGATAGTCCGTTCTCCACCAGTTGCTCCTAAAATTCAGGCGCAAATCACGTGGAAACTTGGGCCCATAATGTGGAGAAATGTGAAGTTATCCACTTTGGTAGGCAAAATAGAAAAGCAGAGTATTTTTTAAATGGTGAGAGATGGGGAAATGTTCACTTGTACACAAATCACTGAAAGTTAACATGCAGGTAGAGCAAGACATTAAGAAAGCAAATGGTATGTTGGCCTTTATTACAAGAGGATTTGAGGATAAGAGTAAAGATGTCTTACTGCAGTTATATAGGGCCCTGGTGAGATCGCACCGAGAGTATTGTCTACAGTTTTGGTCTCCTTACCTAAGGAAGGATATACTTGCCATAGCGGGAGTGCAATGAAGGTTCACCGGACTGTTTCCCGGGATTGGGGGCGGTTGTTGCCCTATGAGGAGAGATTGAGCAGACTGGGCCTATATGCTCTGGAATGTAGAAGAATGAGAAGTGATCTCATTGAAACATGTAAAATGCTTACAGGACTTGACAGGGTGGATGTTTCCCCTGGATGTACAGTCTAGAACTAGGTGTCACAGTTTCAGATTAACGGGTCGGCCATTTAGGACTGAGATGAGACATTTCTTCACTCCGAGGGCAGTGAATCTTTGGAATTCTCCACCCCAGAGAGTGTGGAAGCTCAGTCTGAGTATATTCAAGGTAGAGATGGATAGATTTTTGTAAATTTGGGGAATCAAGGGATATGGGAATAGTGTAGGAAAGTGGAGTTGAGATAAAAGATTAGCCATGATCTTATTGACTGGCGGAGCAGGCTCGAGGGGCGATATGGCCTACTCCTGCTGCTATTTCTTATGCTCTTTATTTCTGTAAGACAGGAGGAGACTAATTGATGTCCTGTTACCTACCCACTGCTCCACTTTGGGGCCTTTTCTCCTTTCTCACTCTAGATTATCTCAGTTTTTATACATTCGGTTACTCTCATGGACAAGTCCCAGCTCCCCATACCTTCCAGAGTGCCTCTCCTAGCCTTGGGATCCAGGGAAGGTATTGGCAAAATACCAATGAGAGAAGCGAGACTAAAAATAATTCAATGGGAGAAATAATTCGCTATGAGTTTGGTGTAATTTTATTTATATGGATTTCCAGAAGGCATTAGATAAAGTCCCACATAAGAAACTGTTATCTAACAGAATTGAGGGCAAATTATTGACCTGGTTATGGAATTAGCTAAACGGCAGGAGGCAGAGAGTAGGGATAATGGGCAGGTACAGCAAAGGAAAGATATAGAGCAAAGCTCCCTCTACACTGTTCCCTCAAATGCTCCCAGGGCAGGTACAGCATCAGATAGATACAGAGCAAAGCTCACTCTCCACTCTTCCATCAGACATTCCCAGGGCAGGTACAGCATGGGATAGATACAGAGCAAAGCTCTCTCTACATAGTTCTACTAAGAGTTCATAGGGTGCATAAGGGATGAGTTTCTTGAGCAGTATGTAACGGAACCAACCAGGGGGCAGGCTATCTTCGATCTGGTTCTGTGTAATGAGACAGGATTAATAAATAATCTCCTGGTGAAGGATCCTCTTGGAATGAGTGATCAAGGTTGAATTTCAATTTCAGATGGAGGGCAAAAAAGTTGGATCTCAAACCAGCGTACGAAGCTTAAATAAAGGAGACTGCAAAGGTATGAGGGCAGAGTTGGCTAAAGTGGACTGGGAAAATAGATTAAAGTGTAGAACAGTTGATGTACATTTAAGGAGATATTTCACAACTCTCAAGAAAAATATATTCCAGTGAGGTGGAAAGGGTGTAAAAGAAAAGATAGCCATCTGTGGCAAACTAAAGAAATAAAGGACGGTATCCAATTTAAAAACAAGGGCAAATAAAGTGGCCAAAACTAGTGGGAGGACAGAAGATTGGGAAGCTTTTAAAAGCCAGCAAAGAATGACTCAAAAAATGATTAAAAAAGGGAAGATAGACTATGAAAGTAAACTAGCACAAAATATAAAAACAGATAGCAAGAGTTTCTATAGGTATATAAAAAGGAAAAGAGTGGCTAAAGTAAATGTTGGTCCCTTAGAGGATGAGACCGTGGAATTAGTAATGGGGTACATGGAGATGGCAGAAACGCTGAACAAATATTTTGTATCAGTCTTTATGGTAGAGGACACTAAAAATATCCCAACAGTGGATAGTCAAGGGGCTATGGGGGTGGTGGGGGGGGGGGCGGGGAGGGGCGATGAACTTAACACAATCACAATGAAGGTAGTGCTCAGTAGGATAATGGGACTAAAGGCAGATAAATCCCCTGGACCTGATGGCTTGCATCCTAGGGTCTTAAGAGAAGTAGCGGCAGGAATAGTGGATGCATTGGTTTTAATTTACCAAAATTCCTGGATTCTGAGGAGGTCCCAGCAGATTGGAAAACTGCAAATGTAACACCCCCATTTTTAAAAAAAAGGAGGCAGACAAAAAGCAGGAAACTATAGATCAGTTAGCCTAACACCTGTGGTTGGGAAAATGTTCTAGCCCATTATTAAAGAAGCAGTAGCAGGACATTTGGAAAAACATAATTCAGTCAGGCAGAGTCAGCATGGATTTATGAAGGGGAAGTCATGTTTGACAAATTTGCTGGAATTCTTTGAGGATGTAACAAACATTGTGGGTAAAGGGGAACCAGTGGATGTGATGTATTTGGACTTCCAAAAGGCATTTGACAAGGTGCCACATAAAAGGTTACTGCACAAGATAAAAGTTCACTGGGTTGGGTGTAATATATGTGTAAGGTCGAAGAAGGCCTTATACAAGGCCGCCTTCAACCTTACAAAGGCCTTTGACACTGTCAACTGCGAGGGTCTATGGAGCGTCCTCCTCTGTTTCGAATGCCCCCAAAAGTTCGTCAACATCCTCCGCCTGCTCCACGATGACATGCAGGCCGTGATCCTTACCAACGAATCCATTACAGACCCAATCCATGTCTGGACCGGGGTCAAACATGGCTGCGTCATTGCCCCAACCCTCTTCTCAGTCTTCCTCGCTGCCATGCTCCACCTCACACTCAACAAGCTCGCCGCTGGAGTGGAACTAAACTGCAGAACCAGTGGGAAGCTGTTCAACCTTCACAGTCTCCAGGCCAGGTCCAAGACCACCCCAACCTCTGTCGTCGAGCTACAGTACACGGACGATGCCTGCATCTGCGCGCATTCAGAGACTGAACTTCAGGATATAGTCGACGTATTTACTGAGGCGTACGAAAGCATGGGCCTTATGCTAAACATCCGTAAGACAAAGTCCTCCACCAGCCTGTCCTTGCCGCACAGTACGGCCCCCCAGTCATCAAGATCCATGTCGCAGCCCTGGACAACGTGGAGCCTATTATCAACAAAAGCAGACATTGATGTGGAGATTCAACACTGCCTCCAGTGCGCTAGCGCAGCCTTTGGCTGCCTGAGGAAAGGCGTGTTCGAAGACCAGGCTCTCAAATCTACCACCAAGCTCATGGTCTACAGGGCTGGAGTAATAACCGCCCTCCTGTATGGCTCAGAGACATGGACCATGTATAGTAAACACCTCAAGTCGCTGGAGAAATACCACCAACGATGCCTCCGCAAGATCCTACAAATCCCCTGGGAGGATAGACACACCAACATTACTGTCCTCGACGAGGCCAACATCCCCAGCATTGAGGCACTGACCACACTTGATCAGCTCCGCTGGGCAGGCCACATTGTCCGCATGCCAGACATGAGACTCCCAAATCAAGCGTTCTCCCTCTGAACTCCTGCATGGCAAACAAGCCAAAGGTGGACAGAGGAAACATTACAAGGTCACCCTCAAAGTCTCCCTGATAAAGTGCAACATCCCCACTGACACCTGTGAGTCCCTGGCCAAACACCGCCCTAAGTGGAGGAAGTGCATCCTGGAGAGCACTGAGCGCCTCGAGTCTGATCACCGAGTGCATGCAGAAAACAAGCGCAGGCAGTAGAAAGAACATGCGGCAAACCTGTCCCACCCTCTCTTACCCTCAATGACTGTCTGTCCCACCTGTGGCAGAGACTGGCTCTCATATTGGACTGTTCAGCCACCTAAGGACTCATTCTAAGAGTGGAAGCAAATCTGCCTCGATTCCGAGGGATTAGCATGGATAGAAAACTGACTAACAGAAAACAGAGAATCGGGATAAATGGTTCATTCTCGGATTGGTAATCAGTAATTAGTGGGGTGCTGCAGGGATCAGTGCTGGGACCCCAACTATTTACAATCTATATTAATGACTTGGAAGAAGGGTCCAAGTGTAATGTAGCCAAGTTTGCTGATGATACAAAGATGGGAGGCAAAGCAATGTGTGAGGACACAAAAAACCTGCAAAAGGACATAGACAAGCTAAGTGAATGGGCAAACATTTGGCAGATGGAGTATAATGTTGGAAAGTGTGAGGTTATACACTTCGGCAGAAAAAAATCGAAGAGCAAGTTATTATTTAAATGGAGAAAAATTGCAAAGTGCTGCAGTACAGCGGGACCTAGGGGTACTTCTGCATGAAACACACAAGGTTAATATGCAGGTACAGCAAGTGATCAGGAAGGCCAATGGAATAGAACATAGAACATAAGAATTAGGAACAGGAGTAGGCCATCTAGCCCCTCGAGCCTGCTCCACCACTCAATAAGATCATGGCTGATCTGGCCATGGACTCAGCTCCACTTACCCACCCGCTCCCCATAACCCTTAATTCCCTTATTGGTTAAAAATCTATCTATCTGTGATTTGAATGAGCTAGCCTCAACTGCTACCCTGGGCAGAGAATTCCACAGATTCACAACCCTCTGGGAGAAGAAATTCCTTCTCAACTCGGTTTTAAATTGGCTCCCCCGTATTTTGAGGCTGCGCCCCCTAGTTCTAGTCTCCCCGACCAGTGGAAACAACCTCTCTGCCTCTATCTTGTCTATCCCTTTCATGATTTTAAATGTTTCTATAAGATCACCCCTCATCCTTCTGAACTCCAACGAGTAAAGACCCAGTCTACTCAATCAATCATCATAAGGTAACCCCCTCATCTCCGGAATCAGCCTAGTGAATCGTCTCTGTACCCCCTCCAAAGCTAGTATATCCTTCCTTAAGTAAGGTGACCAAAACTGCACGCAGTACTCCAGATGCGGCCTCACCAATACCCTGTACAGTTGCAGCAGGACCTCCCTGCTTTTGTACTCCATTCCTCTCGCAATGAAGGCCAACATTTCATTCGCCTTCCTGATTACCTGCTGCACCTGCAAACTAACTTTTTGCGATTCATGCACAAGGACCCCCAGGTCCCTCTGCACGCAGCATGTTGTAATTTCTCCCCATTCAAATAATATTCCCTTTTACTGTTTTACTGCTATAACTTCTGCCATCTCTTTTAATACCCTTGGATGCATTTCATCAGGACCAGGGGACTTGTCTACCTTGAGATCCATTAGCCTGTCCAGCACTACCCCCCTAGTGATAGTGATTGTCTCAAGGTTACGGGGAGCGGGCGGGTAAGTGGAGTCCACGGCCAGATCAGCCATGATCTTATTGAATGGCGGATCAGGCTCGAGGGGCTAGATGGCCTACTCCTGTTCCTAATTCTTATGTTCTTATGTCCTCCCTTCCCACATTCCCGTGACTAGCAATTTTTGGCATGGTTTTTGTGTCTTCCACTGTGAAGACCGAAGTAAAATAATTGTTTAAGGTCTCAGCCATTTCCACATTTCCCATTATTAAATCCCCCTTCTCATCATCTAAGGGACCAACATTTACTTTGTCACTCTTTTCCGTTTTATATATTGGTAAAAGCTTTTACTATCTGTTTTTATGTTTTGCGCAAGTTTACTTTCATAATCTCTCTTTCCTTTCTTTATTGCTTTCTTAGTCATTCTTTGCTGTCATTTAAAATGTTCCCAATCTTCTAGTTTCCTAATAATCTTGGCCACCTTATACGCATTGGTTTTTAATTTGATGCTCTCCTTTATTTCCTTGGTTATCCCTTCTCTTACCGCCCTTCTTTTTCACTGGAATATATTTTTGTTGAGCACTATGAAAGAGCTCCTTAAAAGTCCTCCACTGTTCCTCAATTGTGCCACCGTTTAGTCTGTCTACCCAGTCTACTTTAGCCAACTCTGCCCTCATCCCACTGTAGTCCCCTTTGTTTAAGCATAGTACTCTCGTTTGAGACACTACTTCCTCACCCTCAATCTGTATTACAAATTCCACCATACTGTGATCACTCATTCCGAGAGGATCTTTTACTAGGAGATCGTTTATTATTCCTGTCTCATTACACAGGACCAGATCTAAGATAGCTTGCTCCCTTGTAGGTTCTGTAACATACTGTTCTAAGAAACAATCCCGTATGCATTCTATGAATTCCTCCTCCAGGCTACCCCATGCAATTTGATTTGACCAATCGATATGTAGGTTAAAATCCCCCATGATTACTTCCGTTCCTTTTTAAAATGCCTCCATTATTCCCTTGATTATTGTCCGCCCCACCATGAAGTTATTATTTGGGGGCCTATAAACTACGCCGACCAGTGACTTTTTCCCCTTACTATCTCTAATCTCCACCCACAATGATTCAACATTTTGTTCATTAGAGCCAATATAATCTCTCACAACTACCCTGATATCATCCTTTATTAACTGAGCTACCCCACTTCCTTTCCCTTCTTGTCTATCTTTCCAAATTGTCAGATACCCCTGTATGTTTAATTCCCAGTCTTGGCCACCCTGCAACCACGTTTCTGTAATGGCCACCAAATCATACCCATTTGCAATGATTTGTGCCGTCAACTCATTTACTTTGCCTTTATTGCAAAGGGGATGGAGTATAAAAGCAGGGAAGTCTTGCTACAGTTATACAGGATATTGGTGCGGCCACATCTAGAATACTCCGTACAGTTTTGGTTTCCATATCTGAGAAAGGATATACTTGCTTTGAAGGCAGTTCAGAGAAGGTTCACGAGGTTGATTCCGGAGATGAGAGGGTTTGACTTATGAGGAAAGGTTGAGAAGGTTGAGCCTCTACTCATTGGAATTCAGAATAATGAGAGGTGATCTTATCGAAATGTATAAGATTATGAGGGGGCTTGACAAGGTGGATGCAGAGAGGATGTTTCCACTGATAGGGGAGACTACAACTAGGGGGCATAATCTTAGAATAAGGGGCCACCCATTTAAAACTGAGATGAGGAGAAATTTCTTCTGAGGGTTATAAATCTGTGCAATTCGCTGCCTCAGAGAGCTATGGAAGCCGAGACATTGAATACATTTAAGAGAGAGATAGACAGTTTATTAACCGATAAGAGAATAAAAGTGAAGGGAATAAAGGGTTATGGGGAACGGACAGGGAAGTGGACCTGTGTCCATGATCGGATCAGCCATGATCGTGTTGGGTAGTGGAGCAGGCGCGATGGGCCGTATGGCCTGCTCCTATTTCTTATGTTAGTTTTGTGCTTATGTTCTACACTGTCCCATTAGACATTTCCAGGACAGGTACAGCACGGGTTAGATACAGAGCAAAGATCCCTGTGCACTGTCCCATCAAACAGGGCAGGTGCAGCACTGGTTAGATAGAGAAAATCCCCCTCTATACCTTCCCATCAATCACTCCCAGGGCAGGTGCAGCACAGTTTAGATACAGTGCAAAGCTTGCTCTGCAATTACCATTGAAAACTCACAGGGTAAATACAGCATCATTTAGATACAGAGTAAAGCTCCTAGATACAGCATAAAGCTCCCTCTACCCTGGTTCACCAACACGCCCATTGCTGGTACAGTACTGGTTAGATACAGAGTAAAGCTCCCTCTACACTACCCCATCAAGCAATCCCAGGGCAGGTGCAGCACGGGTTAGATACAGAGTAAAGCTCCCTCTACACTGTCACATCAAACACTCCAGGGCAGGTACTGAACGAGTTAGATACAGAGTAAAGCTCTCTCTTTACGGTCCCATCAGACACTCCCAGGGCAGTTACAGCACAGGGTAGATACAGAGTAAAGCTCCTTCTACACTACCCCATCAAGCAATCCCAGGGCAGGTGCAACACGGGTTAGATACAGAGTAATGCTCCCTCGACACTGTCCCATCAAACAGGGAAGGTATAGCACCGGTTAGATAGAGAAAAGCTCCCTTTATACCTTCCCATCAATTACTCCATGGGCAGGTGCAGCACAGTTTAGATGCAGAGTAAAACTTGCTCTGCAATTACCATCAAACACTCCCAGAGCAAATACAGTATGGTTTAGGTATAGAGTAAAGCTCCAGGATATGGCACAAAGGTCCCTCTATCCTGGTCCATCAACTGTTCCCAGTGCAGGTACAGCATGGGTTAGGTAAAGAGTAAAGCTCTGTCTACACTGTCCCATCAAACATTTCATGGGCAGGTACTACATGGATTACATACAGAGTAAAGCTCCCTCTGCTCTGTCCTATCAAACATTGCCAGGCAGATACAGCAAGAGTTAGATACAAAGTAAAGCTCCATCTACTGTCCCATTAAACACTCCCAGGGCAGATACAGCACGGGTTAGATACAGAGTAAAGCTCCATCTGCACTGTTCCTTCAGGGGAGGAGAGGAAGGGGAACAAGTGAGTGCAGAACTATCCCAGCCAGAGTCAGCACCTTCAGGAAAGGAGAGGGAGGGGAACCAGTGAGTGTCGAACTGAGCCCAACCAGAATCACCACACTCAGGGGACAGGAACCAGTGAGTGTACAAGTGAACCCAGCCAGAGTCCATCCCTTTAGGAGAAGGAAGTGTACCAGTGAGTAGGACCTCAACCCAGCCAGAATTGGTGGTGAAAACTGGGAGTGGAGGAGCAACAGTCTAGAAATGTGTGTTGATTTGGATTTCAGCACAGCAGGCGGGATAATGTGTGGGACAGGGATTTACAGCTTCGGAAGAACAAGGGAGGAAAGAATGTTCCATGGAAACTAGATGTGTCTATTGTGAATTTCTGTCTTGTACTGACAGTGAAGAGTTTTGTTATCTCCTCTTACAGCATATTAGAAGGGGAGATTTTCAGACAGGAAACACAAACCAAACATCACGTCAAGATCTGACGGAGTCAATCGTTTCATCAGGATCTGAATATCATCGGCCTTTGAAAGTGGAAGGAGAAATGTTTGTCTGTTCTGCCAGTAGGAAAAGATTTCAATTATCAGTGTGACTGGAAAAGCACAAGACACAAACACCCGAGTGAGCGTGTTCCAGTGCACTGCCTGTGGAAAGAGCTTTAATGAGTTACACAGCCTGAAAAAACATCACACCGTTCACAGCGCGGAGAAACTGTAAACGTGTTGTGTGTGTGGTCGAGGCTTCAACTGATCGTCCAACCTGGAGAGTTACAAGGATAGCCACATCATGGAGAAACCGTGGAAATGTGGTGACTGTGGGAAGGTATTCAGATCACCGTCTGCGCTGGAAATTCATCGACGCAATCACACTGGGGAGAGGCCGTTCACCTGCTCTGAGTGTGGGAAGGGATTCACTGGGTCATCCCAACTTGTAGCTCACCGGCGAGTTCACACTGGGGAGAGGCCATTCACCTGCTCTGAGTGTGGGAAGGGATGCACTCAGTTATCCGACCTGCTGATACACCAGCGAGTTCACACTGGGGAGAGGCCGTTCACCTGCTCCGTGTGTGGGAAGGGATTCACTCAGTCAACCCACCTGCTGACACACCAGCGAGTTCACACTGGGGAGAGGCCGTTCACCTGCACTGTGTGTGGGAAGGGATTCACTCAGTCAACCCACCTGCTGACACACCAGCGAGTTCACACTGGGGAGAGGCCGTTCACCTGCTTAGACTGTGGGAAGGGATTCACTAATTCATCCCACTTGCTGAAACACCAGCGAGTTCACACAGGGGAGAGAGCATTCGCCTGCTCAGAGTGTGGGAAGCGCTTCACTCAGTCGTGCAACCTGCAGTCACACCTGCGAGTTCACACTGGGGAGAGGCCGTTCACCTGCTCAGAGTGTGGGAAGGGATTCACTCGGTCATCCGATCTGCTGATACACCAGCGAGTTCACACTGGGGAGAGGCCGTTCACCTGCTCAGAGTGTGGGAAGGGATTCACTTGTTCATCTCAGCTTGTAGTTCACCAGCGAGTTCACACTGGGGAGAGGCCGTTCACCTGCTCAGAGTGTGGGAAGGGATTCACTCGGTCATCCGACCTGCTGACACACCAGCGAGTTCACACTGGGGAGAGGCTGTTCACCTGCTCAGAGTGTGGGAAGAGATTCACTATGTCATCCAACCTGCTGAAACACCAGCGAGTTCACACTGGGGAGAGGCTGTTCACCTGCTCTGAGTGTGGGAAGGGATTCACTCGGTCATCCTATCTGCTGAGACACCAGCGAGTTCACAAGTGACTGTAGGGGTTGGAATCTGCTGTTATTGAGGCTGTTAACCACATCCCGATTGAACCATGTTCATTCTGATAGTTGGGGTTTATTTCTGCTGATGTTATTAACCCTATAACTGGGCTGTACTTTAATATTCTGTATATATTGCTGATGGTGTTCTCGGGGCTGCAGTGTCCATTTAAGAAACGCTGTGTTATCTTTCCCCTTAATTCAGCGACTCTCAACAGAAATTTAGATTGAAATAAAATTACCAACTTTTACTTTAATCTTAAATTGATCTTTGGTACAAAATCTACAATAGTGTGTGAAAGTTTCCACTGAATAAAATCTCCAATTAGAAAGAGCTTGCTGACAATTCTTACTGACTTGCACATTACACATAGTGACGCCTCCATTATCCACCAGAAAGAAGGGCAATGGGAATTGGTGGGGAATCAGTGTCCCCAAATGTTGCCCCTCCAGTCTCTTGTAGCAATCCCCTCGGCACGGGAATGGAGACAAGTCCAGAACAAAACTATGCAGTACTCCAGGTGTTGTCTTACCAGTTCCCTGTACAGTTGTAGCAGGGCTTCCCTACTTTTATACTCCACCCCCCTTGCAATAAAGGCCAGCATTCCATTTGCCTTCCCTGATTAATTGATGTACCTGCATGCTAACATTTTGCGTTTCATGGAGAAGGATTCCCTCTGTACTACAGCATATTGTAATTGTCTGCATTTAAATAATTAGCATTTTTATTTTTCCTACAAAAGTAGATAACCTCACATTTTCTCACATTATGGTCCATCTGCCAGATTTCTGCCCGCTCACTGAGCCTATCTATATCCCTTTGTAGATTCTTTGTGTCCTCCTCACAACTTGCTTTCCACCTATTTTTGTATCATCAGCAAATTTGGCTATGGTGCATTCGGTCCCTTCATCCAAGTCATTGATATAAATTGTAAATATTTGAGGCCCCAGCACTGATCCCTGCGACACCCCACTAGTTACAGTTTGCCAACCGGGAAATGACCCATTGATTCTGACTCTCTGTTTGTTTTCCGTTAGTTAGCTAATCCTCTATCCATGCTAATATATTACCCCCAACCCCATGAGCTCTTACCTTGTGCAGTAACCTTTTGTGTGGCACCTTATCAAATGCTTTCTGGAAATCCAAATATACGACATCAACTGGTTTTCCTTTATCCACTCTTTTTGTTACATCCTCAAACAACTCCAACAAATTTGTCAAACATGATTCCCCTTTTATAAAACCAAGCTACCATGCTGACTCTGTTTGACTGCAATATGATTTTCTAAATGTCCTGCCACTATTTCCTTAATGATGGACTCCAGATGGTAGGCTAACTGGTCTATAGTTTCCTGCTCTCTGTCTCCCTCCTTTCTTAAATACGAGTGTAACATTTGCGGTTTTCTAATCTGCTGGAACCTCTCCAGAATTCAGGGAATTTTGGTAGATTACAACCAATGCATCCACTATCTCTGCAGTCACTTTTAAGACCCTAGGTTGCATGTCATCAGGTCCAGGGGACTTGTCCACCTTTAGTCCCTTTAGTTTGCTTAGTACTTTATCTCTACTGATAGTGGCTGTTTTAAAGCCCCCGCCCCCCCCCACAATAGCTCCTTGATTATCAACTATTGGAATGTTTTCAGTGTCCTCTACCGTGAAGACCGATACAAAATATTTGTGTTAAATCTCTGCCAATTCTTTATTTCCCATCATTAATTCTCCAGTCTCATCCTCTAAGGAACCAATGTTTACTTTAGCTACTCGTTTCCTTCTTATATACCTGTCTGTTATATTTCTTGCTAGTTTGCTCTCATGTGCTATCTTCTCTGTCTTTATCATGTTTTTTAGTCGTCCTTTGCTGGTTTCTAACAATTTCCCAATCCTCTGGCCTTCCACTGTCCTTCGCAACATTGAATGCCTTTTTATTCAATTTGATACCATCCTTTACTTCCTTCATTAGCCAGGGATGGTTCATCCTTCTCTTAGCATCTTTATTTCTCACTTGAATAAATCTTTGCTGAGAAGTTATGAAATATCTCCTTAAATGTTTACTACTGCGTTTCTACAGTCTTACCCTTTAACATATTTTCGCAGTCTACTTAGTGTCAGTGATGAGGGTTGGTTTATATCAGACAGGAGGTGATTGGTGTCATGGAATCATAGCAGTTTACAACACAGAAGAGGCCATTTGGACCGTCGTGTCTGTGCGGTCGAAAAAGAGCTATCCAGCCTAATTCTACTTTTCAGCTCTTGGTCCGTTTCCCTGCAGGTTATGACACTTCAAATGCATATCCAAGTACTTTTGTAAATGCGATGAGGGTTTCTGCCTCTACTGCTCTTTCACTCTTTCAGGCAGTAAATTTAGGACTCTGGAGGTTATGCTCGGACTGTGTAAAACATGAGTTCGACCACAGCTAGAGTATTCACACAGTTCTGGTCACCACATTACAGGAAAGCACTGGAGAGAGTACAGAGGATGTTACCTGGACTGAAGAATTTTAGCTATGAGGAAAGTTAGGATGGCTGGCATTCTTTTCTTTGGAATAGAGGTGACTGAGGATAGGCTTAATTGAGGTGTATAAAATTGAGGATCCCAGATGGAGTGGCTCTCGGCGATGCGACTCGAGGTGCTTAGCGCCCTCCTGGATGCACTTCTTCCACTTAGGGTGGTCTTTGGCCAGGGACTCATAGGTGTCAGTGGGGATGTTGCACTTTATCAGGGAGGCTTTGAGGGTGTCTTTGTAATGTTTCCTATGCCCACCTTTGGCTCGTTTGCCATGAAGCAGTTCCGAGTCGAGCACTTGCTTTGGGAGTCTTGTGTCTGGCATGCGAACAATGTGGCCTGCACACAATGTGGCCTGCCCAGCGGAGCTGATCAAGTCTGGTTTGTGCTTCAATGCTGGGGATGTTGGCCTGGTCAAGGACACTAATGTTGGTGGTGCGCCTGTCCTCCCAAGGGATTTGCAGGATCTTATGGAGACATCGTTGGTGGTATTTCTCCAGTGACTTGAGGTGTTTACTGTACATGGTCCATGTCTCTGAGCCATACAGGAGGGTGGGCATTGCTACAGCCCTGTAGACCATGAGCTTGATGGCAGATTTGAGGGCCTGGTCTTCAAACACTCTTTTCCTCAGGTGGTCAAAGGCAGCATTGGAGGTGGTGTGGAATCTCGTCGTCAGTATCTGCTCTTGTTGATAAGAGGTTCCCAAGGTATGGGAAATGGTCCACATTGTCCAGGGCTGCACCATGGATCTTGATGACTGGGGGGCAGTGCTGTGTGATGGGGAGGACCTTTGTCTTATGGATGTTTAGCGTAAGGCCTATGCTTTCGTATGCCTCAGTGAATACGTTGAGTATGACTTTGAGTTCAGCCTCTGTATGTGCACAGACGCAGGTTGGGGTGGTCTTGGATCTGGCCTGGAGACGACGAAGGTTGAACAGGTTCCCACTGATTCTGTAGTTCAGTTCTACTCCAGCGGGAGCTTGTTGAGTGTGAGGTGGAGCATGGCAGCGAGGAAGATTGAGAAGAGGGTTGGAGCGTGGATTGGGTCTGTAATGGATCCGTAGGTAAGGATCATCCATCGCCCCTGTGCTCGCTGACCTACATTGGCTCCCGGTTAAGCAACGCCTCGATTTGAAAATTCTCATCCTTGTTTACAAATCATTCCACAGCCTCGCCCCTCCCTATCTCTGTGATCTCCTTTAGTCTCACAACCCCCCGCTCCCCGTGATAACTTCTAATTCTGGCCTTTACCATCCCTGATTATAATCGCTCCACCAGCGATGGCTGTGCCTTGAGCTGCCTGGTCCCAAGCTCGGGAACTCCCTCCCTAAACCTCTCCCTCTCTTACCTCCTTCAAGACGCTCCGTAAAACCTGCCTCTTTGATCAACCTTTTGGTCCCCTGCCTTAATTTATTCTTGTGTGGCGCGGTGCCGAATGTATTTGTCCTGTAACACTCTTACACCGCGCGCTGGGAAGCGCCTTCCCAGAATTGTCTGTCCTTAATTTCTATCCTGTACTTACAGTGATGACTTTTGTAAACTCCTTATTACAGGTTATCAGAAGGGGAGGATTTGCAGATAGGGAACTTGAACCAAACATATTGTCAAGATCAGACAGTCACTCGATGCATCAGGACCTGAATATCATCAGCATTTGGATGTGGAGAAAGAAATGTTTGTCTATTCTGGTTGTGGGAAAAGATTTCAAACATCAGTGTGACTGGAATAGGACTGAAACACACACCCCCGAGTGAGAAATTAAGGACAGACAATTCTAGATTGTATGGAACATTCTTTCCTCTCTTGTTCCCCCAAAGCTGTAAATCCCCATCCCACACACTCTCCGTCCTCCCTGTACTGAAAGCCAAACACATCGCACCATCGCCATCATTTCTTCCTTCTCGCTGTTTTCTTCCTCACCTGAAGTTGCTGACTCTGGCTGAGTTCAGGTCAACACTCTCTGGTTCTCCTCCCCTGAAGGTGCTGACTCTGGCTGGGTGCAGTTCTACACTCACTGGTGCACTGCCTGTGGAAAGAGCTTTAACCAGTTACACAGCCTGAAAAAATATCGCACCATTCACAGCGGGGAGAAACCGTACACGGGTTCTGTGTGTGGACGAGGCTTCAACTGATCGTCCAACCTGAAGAGACACAAGGGCACCCGCACCATGGAGAAACCGTGGGAATGTGGGAAGGGATTCAGATCACTGTCTGAGCTGGAAACTCATCGACGCAGTCACATCAGGGAGAGACCGTTCACCTGCTCAGTGTGTGGGAAGGGATTCACTCAGTTATCCAATCCCATTGAACACCAGCGAGTTCACACTGGGGAGAGGCCGTTCACCTGCTCCGTCTGTGGGAAGGGATTCACTTGTTCATCTCACCTTACTGATCACAAGCGAGTTCACACTGGGGAGAGACTATTCGTCTGCTCTGTGTGTGGGAAAGGATTCATGAAATCATCTCACCAGCTGAGCCACCACCACACTCACACTGATGAAAGGCCATTTACCTGCTCCGTGTGTAGGAAGGGATTCACAAATTCATCCGACCTACTGGCTCACCAGCGTATCCACACTGGGGAGAGGCCATTTACCTGCTCTGAGTGTGGCAAAGGATTCACTTCTTCATCCAACCTCACTGCACACCGAGTTGTTCATACCAATAGGAGACCATTTAAATGTTCCGACTGTGAGAAGAGCTTTAAAAGCAGAAGTGATCTGATGAAACACCAACGTATTCACATGCTGTGAATCATATCGGGACTGAACCGTGTTCATTCTGACAGTTGGGCTTTGTTTCCCCTGTAACTGGGTTGGAGTTTAATTTTCTGGATATCTGACAAATAAATCAGCTTTGATTCCAACACACAGTGTGTCAATTCCTTGATTTCTCCAATATAAGATTGATATCCTTTAACCGACTGTTGCTTTTTTGGAACTTTTCTCCCTCATTTAACAATAACTTGAGCTTATGTAACACTTCAGGATGTCCCAAAGTGCTTTACAGCCAATGAAGTACAACAACATCAAAGTACATTTGAAGTGCATTCACTGTTGCAATATAGGAAGTGCGGCATACAATTTGCTCACAGCAAGCTGCCACGAACAGCAATGTGATACTGGCCAGATAATCTGTTTTAGTGATATTGGTTGAGGGCTGATGGGGCCTCGGTTCAGCGATTCATCTGAAAGATGGCAACACTGACAGTGCAGCAATCCCTCAGTACTGCATTGGAATGTCAGCCTAGATTTTGTGCTCAATTCTTTACAGGTAGACTTGAATCCAGAACCTACTGACTCAGAGACAAAACTGCTACCGCTAAGCCATGACTGACACCCGATCATTACTCATGATTATTTTAGTTTGGTTAGTCTCATGGACAAACTCCAACTCCCCATACCTTCCAGAGTGCCTCTCCTTGCCTTGGTATCCAGGGTATTGGTAACATGTCCATGTACCTGCCCTGGGAGTGTTTGATGGAACAGTGTAGAAGGAGCTTTACTCTGTATCTAACCCGTGCTGTTGCTGTCCTGGGAGTGTTTGATGGGACAATGTGAAAGGGGCTTTACTCTGTATCTAACCCATGCTGTACCTGACTGAAGAGCGCTTAAGGCAGACACTAGGTGTTCAGAATGACCCATTCCCCGATGCTGATATCCATCACCTCGATGAGAACATCATTTAACACAAGGATAAGAGAAACCCATCAGTTCCTCCCCTGGACACAGATCTGGAGGGACAGTGAGTGTCCCAAACATTGTTGTACAGTGTGCTCGATAGTTCCTCCCTGGGTCTGAGCCTTTTGGTGATGATTTGAATTTGATGCCCTCGAGTTACTGACTCACCGACTAGTGGAAATAGTTTTTCCTCGTTTACCTGATCAAATTTTGAATACCTCCCTCAGATCTCCAATTACCCTTTGTTATAATGAAAAGAGCCCCAGTTTCTCCAATCTCCCCTGGATAACTAAAGCCTCTCTTCCCTGGTATCATCTCAGTGAATCGCACTGCACCCTCTCCAAGGTGTTGCGCCAAATTTGCTAGATGTTCAAAAGATCAAACAAAGAGGTTTGCAATTTTCCTTTTAGGGTTCCCACAGTAAGTTTAACCTGAACAAAAGACTATAACACTAGATTCACAAGCCAACTTATCTTTAATAAATGCTTTAACAAACACTGCTCATTAGTCACTACAGAATATAGGACTCACAACCTATATAGAAATTACCCGATTCGGTCCGAGGTGATCAGTCTCCATCTGACTTCAGCTTAGGGATTCTACCCGAGGTTCCTGCTCCTGCTGTCGAGTGTTATTCCGAGGTTCTCGCTAACTTCCTTCAAAACCTTGTGTCTAGTCATAGCCTTTCTTCTCTCAGCTAAACACGTGTCGGTTTCGATAGATTCTGCTGACATTTCATCTTTGTACATATACATCCTTCTGTTATTGTAACCCTGTCTTGCCTCCAAGAATTATTACCAAACTGGTGTCTTTGTTACTGTGTATGTCCCATATCTTGATCAGTTAGGTCTTTTCATCTCTTCCCACACCCCCTGCTGTTTCTTACAGTGTGTTTCTGCTAAGGTAACTTCCCTCTGCCATTTGGCCTACATCTATTATTCCTGCAACTGACCTTCTGTTCGTTCACTAGCATTTATAGGGACCCTGTGTACTGACATTACTTATTCACACACACTCTCTTACACTCCTTTGAATTTGGCTTTACTATTTGGCAGCTTTTATCCTCATCTCCTTTGAAGTGGCTGTTGTTTTCAGTTCAAGAGAAGCTGAGTCTACTGGTTTAACCCTCAAGCATGAGTTAAATTCTTATTAATCGTGAATTCTTTCTGATATTTCCACAAGGGCCTCGACATTCTTCCTGGTGTAAGATCCCTAAAACCTGACAATATTCGAACTGCAGCCTAACCAATGATTTGTACAGGTTTATATGACCTCTGCCCTTTTGTAATCCACACCCCTATTTATAACACCTAGGATCCCATGTGCTTCTTTAACCATTTTATCAACATAAAATGGTTAAAATACATTGACTTTGACTTATGTGTGCATCATGGGAAAGAGAAGTTTAGTCTGAGTTAGAAACTCAAACAATCGATTCACTGCAGACAGGTCGCCATGGCAACACTGATAAGATATTCCATTCACTGAACCCACTGTTGGAATCTGTAATCAGATTAGGGGAAAGAACAGGGTTTGTCTGTTAATGTAACAATGTAAGCTCAAACCAGAGTGAGTAACACAATAGATTAGATTATAATGTGTGATGTTTATACCTAGAATTGTGAAACTATAAGAAATAACAACTAACAGCAGGCAGGGGAGTTTAGTGATAATGAGAAAATTACTGAAGAAAAGTAACTGCTGGGAACTAGGGAAAGTGTCCTTGTAAATCACAGATTAGAGAAGTTCCAGCTGTCTTTTCCCAGCTTCCTGCCCAAACCCAGCAGAGAAGACAAAGAAGAGTCTGGTGTCAGAGATGATCACTGCAGGGTATAAAAGTGAGGGGAGACTGATGTAAGGGGGCAGTCTGGACTGGAGACACCGGAGATCAACCTCAGGGTGACCGAGGTTCCATCCAGCGGGCTGACCTAATGTCAGTTACTGTGGACATGCGGAACTTGCATGTTTACTCCGATATGGCAGAGCACAGAAAATCTGGCCAAATTATATTTAAAAGATTAAAGTTGCTAATAATAATCATTGAATATATTTAAGGTGGAGATAGACAGAGTTTTGAAAGATAAGGGAGTGAAGGGTTATGGGGAGCGGGCGAGAAAGTGGAGTTGAGGCCAGGATCAGATCAGCCATGATCTTATTGAATGGCAGAGCAGGCTCGAGGAGCCAGATGCCCTATTCCTTCTCCTATTTCTTATGTTTGTATGTTCTAAATCTAGACTCTCGATCCTCAATAAGACAAGGAATTAGTTAGAATCTTACAACCCTAAATCTCTCTGCTCCTCTACTCCATTCAAAGTTTTACCATTTAATGTACATTTCCTCCCTTTTTCTTCCTCGCAACATCTATCACAGCAAATTTCTCTGCATAAATCTCATTTCACATCTACCTGCCCCAATTACTAACCGGTGTATTGACAATGAAGGCACTTAAAGTCCTCTTCATAGTTGGCCATGGGCCCTTTTTGATGTTCCGTGGAGATTTTGATCGTGTACCCCATATACCCAAGCCCAGATCATTTCTCTACATTGAGCAGAGCATTGGTCCCCACACTTACCCTGGGAACACCACTGTTTACATCCCTCCAGTCTGAAGAACATCCATTAACCACTACTCTCTGTTTTCTGCTCTTTACCCAAATTCCTATCCACACTGCCCCACTCCCTTTAATACTGTGAGCCTTAATCTGATAAACAAGCCTCCTGTTCGGCACCTTATCAAACACCTTTTGACAATCCATCGACACAACATCCACTGTATTTCCTTTCTCACTGCACTGTGTTATTTCCTGAATCCCTGCTGTCTGTCCTGAATCAATCTATTTCACAAACAAATGCTGCAATATTTGCTCCAGCTCACAGGGTTCCATCTGTTTAAAGCCACAACAGAAAGATCCAGTTTCCTCCTGGAGTTTGAGAGAAATCAGCTTCAACAATGGGGCAGAGTTTCATCCAATGAGGGAGATCTGGGCTCAGCACTGCCCACTGGGTGTCACAAGCCCCGCCCCTCACATGCTCTGATTGGTTCGACCTACTGGCTCACCACCTATTTTCTATGTTTCTATGTTTCTATGTCTGTAAATGGAGGAGAAATGGGGACTGGTCAGGGAGTGTCTGTAAATGGAGAAATGGGGACTGGTCAAGGAGCATCTGTAAATGGAGGAGAAATGGGGACTGGTCAGGGAGAGTCTGTAAATTAAGGCAAAATTACTATTTTAGTTAACAAATGACCAGTGATTTTAATGGGACTCTTCCCGTGTCCCAGCTCCTGTAAGTACTGGCTGTAATGGTGCCAAACTCTCAGGAGGCTCCACACCACTGGCTGATCGTGTGTCAGTGATCTCCCATTAGATTAATGTGCTTCTGCTGGGTGTATGTTTAATAAAGTGCCCAAAGCATTTCACAAAAGGTGGGGAACCAGTGAGTGTAGAACTGAACCCAGCCAGAGTCAGCACCTTCAGGGGAGGGAGAGGGAGGGGAACCAGTGAGTGTAGAACTGAACCCAGCCAGAGTCAGCACCTTCAGGGGAGGGAGAGGGAGGGGAACCAGTGAGTGTAGAACTGAACCCAGCCAAAGTCAGCACCTTCAGGGGAGGAGAGGGAGGGGAACCAGTGAGTATAGAACTGAACCCAACCAGAGTCAGCACCTTCAGGGGAGTAGAGGAATGGGGAACCAGTGAGTGTAGAACTGAACCCAGACAGTGTCAGCACCTTCAGAGGAGGAGAGAAGTCGACCAAAAGGGAAAATGTTGGAGATGGTGCAATGGATTTAGACTTAAGCACAGGGAGGAGGGAGAGCGTGGAACAGAGATTTACAGATTTGGGGGAAACAAGAGAGGAAAGAATGTTCCATTGAAACTAGAATTGCCTCTTCTGAATTTTCATCCTGTACTTACAGTGATGATTTTTAAAAACTCCTTTTACAGTGTATTAGAAGGGGAGGATTTGCAGACAGGAAACTCAAACCAAACATATAGTCAAGATCTGACAGAGTCACTCACTTCATCACCACCTGAATATCATTGGCCTTTGAATGTGGAAGGAGAAATGTTTGTCTGTTCTGTCAGTGGGAACAGATTTCAAACATCACTGTGACTGGAAAAGGATCGAGACACAAACCCGAGTGAGAGTGTTCCAGTGCACTGACTGTGGAAAGAGCTTTAACCAGTTACACAGCCTGAAAAAACATTGCACCATTCACAGTGGGGAGAAACCGTACACGTGTTCTGTCTGTAGACGAGGCTTCAAATGATCATCCAAATTGGAGAGACACAAGGACACCCGCACCACGGAGAAACCGTGGGAATGTGTGGACTGTGGGAAGGAATTTAGTTACCCGTCTGAGCTGGAAACTCATCGCTACAGGCACACTGGGGAGAGGTTGTTCACCTGTTCCATGTGTGGGAAGGGAGTCACTAATTCATCACACCTTCTGAAACACCAATAGGTTCACACTGATGAGAGATCTTTTAAATAATCCGATGGTGCGAACTGCTTTAAAAGCACTGTGGATCTGATTCAACACCAGCGAGTTCACACTGACGAGAAACAGTTCAGTTGCTCTCACTGTGGGAAGAGGTTCAGGCATCACCCTCATTGCACAACAATGCACTCACACTGGGGGAGGCCATTTATCTGCCCCATGTGTGGGAAGGGATTTGCTTGCTTATCCACGCTGCTGACACACCAGTGAGTTCACACTGGAGAGAGGCCGTTCACCTGCTCTGTGTGCGGAAATCGATTTGCGTGCTCATCCACGCTGCAGAATAAGGGGTCAGACATTTAGGACAGAGAAGAGGAGACATTTTCTTATTCAGAGGGTGGTGAATCTTTGGAAATCTCTACTCCAGAGAGCTGTAGGTGCTCTGCCGTTGAGTAGATTCAAGACAGATGATGATCATTTTTGGGGAACTAAGGGAATTAAGAGCTATGGGGATAGTAAAGGAAGATGGAGTTTAGGTAGAAAATCAGCCATTATCTTCTTGAATGGCGGAGCAGATCCGAAGGGCCAAATGACTTACTCTGGCTCCTATCTGTTATGTTCTTATGTACCCTGCGTGGAGAGCCTTCCATTGGGGACCCCCGCCTCCGCACGACAGCAAGATGACCCACCATTGCGATTGAGACTGGGCAATGAACAAAATTCATCAATCAATGTCACAGAGACCTGAGTGCCCGGGTTCTTAGTCCTGGAGCCAAGTACGCTGGCCGCCACTTTTCCATCACTAACTCGCAACTTACGCCCGGCCCAATCTGGCTCAGTCACTAAATGCTTTCTAACTGTAATTCTAACTCTGATGGAAAGCTATGAGGCCGCATTGTATTGTACGACCTATCGGAGAGGCTTTTAATGGCTTTAATAAACTGGCAATAAGATTATTTTAAAAACTGGAAAGTGGTGAAAAATGCCACCAGCGCTGCCTCAAAACTCAGAGAAATCCACTTCATCAATGCCCCTGCCACAGGACTCAATCTCCACCCCCTCTCACCACTAGTGCACTGTGTCTGCAGTATGTACGGTCTTACAAAATGATCATGGTCAGGTCGTGTGGAGTCAAAGGTCAGGTAACAGAATGGATGGAAATATGGCAACAAACTACCCTCAACTCCAACAAATGATTTCCATTTTGCAAGCATTTTTTCATCCACTCTGCTGCCTGGCCCTTCACTCCACGCGGCCTGACTTTGATCATCTTGTAGATCTTACATATTGTTGTGGATAGCAAGCTGGTTACAAAACAGGAAAGAGAGAGTAGGGGTTAAGAGTAGCTATTCAGACTGGCAAAAGGTGGGAAGTGGTGTTCCACAGGAATCAGTGCTGGGACCACTGTTCTGGCAATAGGTGGGAAGTGGTGTTCCACAGGGATCAGTGCTGGGACCACTGTTCTGGCAATAGGTGGGAGGTGGTGTTCCACAGGGATCGGTGCTGGGACCACTGTTCTAGTAATAGGTGGGAGGTGGTGTTCCACAGGGATCGGTGCTGGGACCACTGTTCTGGCAATAAGTGGGAGGTGGTGTACCACAGGGATCGGTGCTGGGACCACTGTTCTAACAATAGGTGGGCAGTGGTGTACCACAGGGATCGGTGCTGGGGCCACTGTTCACCATTTACATAAAAGATTTCGACTCAGGAATCAGAAGTACAATTTCCAAATTTTTAGATGACACAAATTGGGAGATAGAGTTAATACTGAGGAAGACTGTGACAAAATGCAAGACGTTAATAAGTTTGCAGAATGCGTGTGTAATTGGCAAATGAATTTCAGTATAGATCAGTGTGAGGTGGTGTGCTTTGGTAGGAAGAATAAGGAGGCCACATTCTATTTGGGAAATAAGAGTCTAAATGGGGCCGAGGACCAAAGGGATCGAAGTGTACAGATACTTAAATCACTAAAAGTAGTGACGCGAGTTAATAAGACCATGAAAAAAGTAAACAAAGCACTGGGGTTCATTTCTAAAGATGACTTCTGTTCTGTGCCCAGGAGCTCTGAACCATGGAAGAGACGGCTGGGACACATTTCTTACACAGCTCAATATTAACCTGCACGGCGACTTTGCTGTCAGTGCAGAGAGATGAGAAAGACTAAAATGCCGTTTGCCCCTCTCAGTGTGGCCCTGAAGGACTGTGTCCAGGTTGAAGTTCTGTTCACCTCCCTGTACGATCCTACCCCCAGATTGTCCTCTCTGAGCTCACCAGGTGATGCTAAACACTCAGGTGGGAAAGACAAAAATCCACAGCAATGTGTTAAAAGCAAAGTTGATTTATTTCCCATTCATCCAGAATATTAAATTCCAGTCCAGTTATAGGAGTTAACATCAGCAGAAACAAACCCCAACTGTCAGAATGAACATGGTTCAATCCTGGGTGTGATTAACAGCAGCAATAACAGCAGAATTCAATCCCAGCAGTCACTTGTGAAGTCGCTGGTGTGTCAGCAGGATTGAAGACTGAGTGAATCCCTTCCCACACTCGGAGCAAGTGAATGGCCTCTCCCCAGTGTGAACTCGCTGGTGTCTCAGCTGGCTGGATGGCTGAAGCCTCGTCCACAAAAAGAACACGTGTACAATTTCTCCCCACTGTCAATGGTGCTTTTTGTTTCCATATTGAAAGGCCGATGATATTCAGGTCCCGATGAATCAAGTGACTCTGTCAGACCATGATGTGGTGTGCAATTTGAGTTTCCCATCTGCAAATCCTCCCCTTCTAATACACTGTAAAATTAATTTAAACCAGGAAAAAGGGAGTGTGAGAGAGAACCCAAGAGACAGGTTAATTTGAACTTGATGAATCTGTTAATTTGTGGGGCCAGCATTACAACAAAGTGACCACGGATTGTCGTAAAGACCCAACTGTTCACTAATGTCTGACTCTGGCTGGGTTCAGTTCTACACTCACTGGTTCCACACCCTCTCCTCCCCTGAAGGTGCTGACTCTGGCTGGGTTCAGTTCTACACTCACTGGTTCCCCTCCCTCTCCTCCCCTGAAGGTGCTGACTCTGGCTGGGTTCAGTTCTACACTCACTGGTTCCCCTCCCTCTCCTCCCCTGAAGGTGCTGACTCTGGCTGGGTTCAGTTCTACACTCACTGGTTCCTCTCCCTCTCCTCCCCTGAAGGTGCTGACATAGAAACATAGAAAATAGGTGCAGGAGTAGGCCATTCAGCCCTTCGAGCCTGCACCACCATGCAATAAGATCATGCTGATCATCACCTCAGTACCCCTTTCCTGCTTTCTCTCCAGACCCCTTGATCCCTTTAGCCATAAGGGCCATATCTAACTCCCTCTTGAATATATCCAATGAACTGACATCAAAAACTCTCTGCGGTAGAGAATTCCACAAGTTAATAACTTTCTGAGTGAAGAAGTTTCTCTTCATCTCGGTCCTAAATGGCTTACCCCTTATCCTCAGACTGTGTCCCCTGGTTCTGGACTTCCCCCACATCGGGAACATTCTTCCTGCATCTAACCTGTCCAGTCCCGTCAGAATTTTATATGTTTCTATGAGATCCCCTCTTATCCTTCTAAACTCCAGTGCATACAGGCCCAGTCGATCCAGTCTCTCCTCATATGTCAGTTCCGTCATCCCGGGAATGAGTCTGGTGAACCTTGGCTGCACTCCCTCAATAGCAAGAACGTCCTTCCTCAGATTAGGAGACCGAAACTGAACACAATATTCCAGGTGAGGTCTCACCAAGGCCCTGTACAACTGCAGTAAGACCTCCCTGGTCCTATGCTCAAATCCTCTCGCTATGAAAGCGAACATGTCATTTGCCTTCTTCACCGCCTGCTGTACCTGTATGCCAACTTTCAATGACTGAAGTACCATGACATCCAGGTCTCGTTGCACCTCCCCCTTTCCTAATCTGTCACCATTCAGATAATATTCCACCTCCCTGTTTTTGCCACCAAAGTGGATAACCTCACATTTATCCACATTATACTGCATCTGCCATTCATTTGCCCACTCACCTAACCTGTCCAAGTCACCCTGCAGCCTCTTAGCATCCTCCTCACAGCTCACACTACCACCCAGCTGAATGTCATCTGCAAACTTGGAGATATTACACTCAATTCCTTCGTCAAAATCATTAATGTATATTGTAAATAGCTGGGGGCCCAACACTGAACCTTGCGGTACCCCATTAGTCACTGCCTGCCATGCTGAAAAGGACCCGATTATTCCTACTCTTTGCTTCCTGTCTGCCAACCAGTTCTCTATCCACGTCAGTACATTACCCCCAATATTATGTGCTTTAATTTTGCACACTAATTTCTTGTGTGGGACCTTGTCAAAAGCCTTTTGAAAGTCCAAATACACCACATCCACTAGTTCTCCCTTGTCCACTCTACTAGTTACTTCCTCAAAAAATTTTAGAAGATTTGTCAAGCATGATTTCCCTTTCATATATCTGTGCTGACTTGGACCGATCCTGTCACTGCTTTCCAAATGCACTGCTATTACATCTTTAATAATTGATTCCAACATTTTCCCCACTACCGCTGTCTGTGATCTTTCCCCTTAATTCAAGGACTCTCATCCGAAATTAGTTTACAATAAAATTTTGAACCATTACTTCAATCCTAAATTGATGTTTGGGACAAAATCTACAATTCACTGTCTGAAAGGTTCCACTGATTAACATCTCCAATTAGAAAGTGCTGATTAATCATCGTTGGCAATTCTTACTGACTTGCACATTACACACTGACACCTCCATTATCCACCAGAAAGAAGGGGAATGGGAATTGGTGGAGAATGTTGCCCCTCCGGCTGGTACAGCAATCCTCTCGGCACGGGAATGGAGACAAGCCCAGTCAGAAAAATGGTCTGAGTTTAATCTTTCTGGGCTTGTGGGGTTGGTTTATATCAGACAGGAGGAGATTGGTGTCAGTGACTGTGATTGGTTTGTATCAGACAGGAGGAGATTGGTGTCAGTGACTGTGATTGGTTTGTATCAGACAGGAGGAGATTGGTGTCAGTGACTGTGATTGGTTTGTATCAGACAGGAGGAGATTGGTGTCAGTGACTGTGATTGGTTTGTATCAGACAGGAGGAGATTGGTGTCAGTGACTGTGATTGGTTTGTATCAGACAGGAGGAGATTAGTGTCAGTGACTGTGATTGGTTTGTATCAGACAGGAGGAGATTGGTGTCAGTGACTGTGATTGGTTTGTATCAGACAGGAGGAGATTGGTGTCAGTGACTGTGATTGGTTTGTATCAGACAGGAGGAGATTGGTGTCAGTGACTGTGATTGGTTTGTATCAGACAGGAGGAGATTGGTGTCAGTGACTGTGATTGGTTTGTATCAGACAGGAGGAGATTGGTGTCAGTGACTGTGATTGGTTTGTATCAGACAGGAGGAGATTGGTGTCAGTGACTGTGATTGGTTTGTATCAGACAGGAGGAGATTAGTGTCAGTGACTGTGATTGGTTTGTATCAGACAGGAGGAGATTGGTGTCAGTGACTGTGATTGGTTTGTATCAGACAGGAGGAGATTGGTGTCAGTGACTGTGGGGTTGGTTAATATTGGATTCACGATGTCTCCAGGACTGACAACTCCTTACTGAGCTGCTCTTCTCTTCAACTGTATCCTTGGTCATCCATTGCCATCCTTTGCCCTTTCTTCCCCCAATCTCCTTTCTCCCATTGCTTAAGATACCCTGGCTCTGATGGTGAAGGCATTTCAGCCCAAACTACAGGTTTAAAGCTGTCCCTGCTGAGTGCGCCGCCGATCCCCCGACCCAGCGTGTCTCTGTTCTCACTGAGCTCGTTCACCTGCTGGAACTCTGCTGAAACTTGATTCTATTACCTGGATTCCTCGCCAACAGGGCGACGCTGTTCTACTGACCACACTGTGTGACTCAGCGGCTGTGTCTCTGCTCTGCTATTGAGTCGCTTCAATGTCTTCAGCTGCTGAATTCATTTCACACATCGGTTTCCGATCTCCTGGACTTCAGCGGACATTTAGATTACATGTCTGCAATGGACTACATTGGATTACACTGTAAGATTTATCTGCTTCGTCTCTTTCTCTGCTGCTAAGAAAAAGTTTAAAAATATTGAAACTGCGGCTGTCTATCTGCTGAACTGGTTCCAGTGGTTTTTCAGCGTTGTTGGCCTATAGCTAACACCTGCTGTTTCACTTGCTGTCCAGTGACTCGTTCTACCGGTTTCCAGCTTTGCTGCTCGCTGGCTTGTGGTTTTACTTTTTCTCCGTCACTTTAATCTATGGTGACCTGCAACTTGCGTCTATTTCGCCATCAGCTTCCTTTACCGCCACCGACTCTCATTCCTACGGCAACAACCTCCATCCACGAACTCTCTGTCTTTCAAATAGCCTCTGGACTTCACTCGCCTACTACACCTGTCTCCATGCCGGCCCCATCCTGCTTCCATCAGCTTTGTCCCTCCATGGGACCTCGGACTTTGACCCTGGTCTCCCCACTATTGTCTCCAACCTGCTGTCAGGAATTATGTATCCCATTAATTATCACATGTAACCAGGCCGATGTAACCTGAGCTTTCCCCCCTGTGTCCATTCACGTGCGCACTTTGGCTACTGCTCGGGCCCGGATCATTCAATACTTTTCCACTTTTCCCCCTTTTCCTTTTCTCTCTATCTCTGCCTGACTGCTCTCTCCTATCGTCGCACCTTCTTTCATCTCCTCTCTCTCGGATAATCTGCCCTCCCAAATTCCTACCCCAATCCTTCATTACTCTTCAACCTTCCTACTCACCTGCCGCTGTTGCAGGCTTCACTCCCTCCTAGACAAGCCTGCAGCTTCTCTCTGTGCCTCTCTTGTCATCCTCCGAAGGGCCCATCAAGGCACTCGTTGCTGCCTCCTCAGGAGCAGCAACCTGCACAGTCCCATCCTACCCTCTCGCCGACATTCTCACCAGCGGGCCTACTGGGGGCTAATCGTGCCAATCTCCTCCCCGTCCATCTCCCCCCTTCCCACGCTCCCCCCAGCACAGACCCTGTGGGGCAGCCATTGCTGATCCTCTCCGCATCTCCGTCCAGAACGTCCGTTCGCTTGCAAACATGGTGGAGGGCCATGTTAACCACAGTGGAGGGGAATCCATTGTTGAGGAAAAGGAAGGCACTAGTGTGAAAGGTAGCTTCATCAGAGCATATTGTAATGTGAGATGTTTATACCTATAATTGTGAAACTATAAGAAATAACACAATTAACAGTTGGCTGGGTAGTTTAAGGATAATGAGAAAATTACTGAAGAAAAGTAATTGCTGGGAACCAGGGAAAGTGTCCTTGTAAATCGCAGATTAGAGAAGTTCCAACTGTCTTTTCCCAGCTTCCTGCCAAAATTCAGCAGAGAAGACAAAGAGTCAGGTGCCAGAGATGGATCACTGCAGGGTATAAAAGTGAGGGGAGACTGATGTAAGGGGGCAGTTGGACTGGAGACATCGGAGATCAAGCTTAGGGCACCCGAGGTTCCATCCAGTGGGATGGTCCCGTGTCATTTACTGTGGACAGACGGGACTTGCATGTTTGCTCTGATTGATGAATCAATATAAGGTACGGTAGAAGACAGATAATCTGCTCATCTTATATTTCTTAATAAGATATTAAAACTTCTGACACTAGACTCTTGAAATTGCCAATAAATAAGGCAAGATATTTGCTAGAATCTCACCCCTCTTTCTTATTCTACTCCTCTTCTCTTTTAAAATTTTTACCATTTAATGAATATTTCCTATATTTTTCTTCCTCCCAAATTGTATCCTCTATGTTAAATTTCATTTGACATCACCTGTCCCATTTAATAACCAGTGTATTCACACTGAACTCACTTACAGTCCTTTCACAGTTGGCCATGGTCCCTTTTTGGGATAATCTGGAGAACTTGATCTTGTGCCCCATATACCCAAGCTCAGATCATTTCTCTATATTGAAAAGAGCACTGGTCCCAACACTGGCCCTGGGAGACATCACTGTATACATCCCTCCAGTCTGAAGAACCTCCATTAAATCGGATCCAAAAATGGTTAAATAATACAGAATATAAAGGATTTCAAATCTTATGCAAGACAATTCGATAAAGGGGTGGTTCAAATGAACTTCAGTTCAGTGTAATGTGAAACACTCTAGTTGAGTCAGTGACAACCACAGCCATGTACTCAAACGGAACAAGCTTTGGGTTAGATGCGGTCGAAGGTGAACTTGAGAAAAACTGAAATAATCTAGAGTAAGAAAAGACCCAAAATGGAACAGTCAGTAACATACAATCAATAAGTCTCCTCTGATCATGGATAAATCAAATATTTGACAGACTGTGTTTGAAACAAAGCTGATTTATTCAATATTTATGCAGAATATTAATCTGCGATTCTGGTATGGGGTAAGATCAGCAGAAAATGGAATGTTGGCCTTTATTGCAAAGGGGACAGTGTATAAAAGCAGAGAAGTCCTGCTGCAACTGAACAGGGTATTGGTGAGGCCACACCTGGAGTACTGCATACAGTTTTAGTCTCCGTATTTAAGGAAGGATATATTTGCATTGGTGGCTGTTCAGAAAAGGTTCACGATATTGATTCCAGAGATGAGCGGGTTGACTTATGAGGATAGGGTGAGTAGATTGGACCTATACACATTGGAGTTCAGAAGAATAAGAGGTGATCTTATTGAAACTTATAAGATACTGAGGTGGATCGATAAGGTGGATGCAGAGAGGATATTTCCACTCATAGAGGAAATTAAAACTAGGGGACATAGTCTTAGACTAAGGGGCCACCCATTTAAAACGGAAATGGGGAGAAATGTCTTCTCTCAGAGGATTGTAAATCTATGAAAATATCTGCCCCAGAGAGCTGTGGAGGCTGGGTCATTGAATATATTTAAGAACATAAGAACATAAGAATTAGGAACAGGAGTAGGCCATCTAGCCCCTCGAGCCTACTCCGCCATTCAATAAGATCATGGCTGATCTGGCCTCAGCTCCACTTACCCGCCCGCTCCCCATAACCCTTAATTCCCTTATTGGTTAAAAATCTATCTATCTGTGATTTGAATACATTCAATGAGCTAGCCTCAACTGATTCCTTGGGCAGAGAATTCCACAGATTCACAACCCTCTGGGAGAAGAAAGTCCTTCTCAACTCAGTTTTAAATTGGCTCCCCCGTATTTTGAGGCTGTGCCCCCTAGTTCTAGTCTCCCCGACCAGTGGAAACAACCTCCCTGCCTCTATCTTGTCTATCCCTTTCATTATTTTAAATGTTTCTATTAGATCACCCATCATCCTTCTGAACTCCAACGAGTAAAAACCCAGTCTACTCAATCTATCATCATAAGGTAACCCCCTCATCTCCAGAATCAGCCAAGTGAATCGTCTCTGTACCCCCTCCAAAGCTAGTATATCCTTCCTTAAGTAAGGTGACCAAAACTGCACGCAGTACTCCAGGTGCGGCCTCACCAATACCCTGTACAGCTGCAGCAGGACCTCCCTGCTTTTGTCCTCCATCCCTCTCGCAATGAAGGCCAAAATTACATTTGCC